>NW_021938999.1:11970851-12096091 GCF_001715985.3 Manacus vitellinus
CTGGGGATAATCGAGCGCTCCTTCTCTCCTTTCCCCTTTATCTACCCCTCTAGCTGCCTGCTTGAGATTTCTCTTCTTTCCGAGGAGATGTGTTAAATGTATTGATAGTCCTTGGAGGAATATTCATCTTTCCTTCCCTAACATCTCCCTTCGCTCCCATCCCCCATCGCAGCCCTGCCTGTATCCCTCGTCCTTTCTTCCTTCCAGATCAGTTCACCGTCAGCCTTTGGTTAACGTGTGCGCTCGGGGAAAAATTCTATTGGAGAATTAGCGCTTTTCCTGGTTTATTTTGGCTGTTTAATCGGGCTTTTAAAATATCTCGGGAGATTTATCTTTTGAATAGGTAGTCTGAGCTGCGAACAATAATTTTGATTGGGCAGATGTCGCTGGCACTTTTCAATATCGTTTAAATACTTAATATCAAAATGCAGTTTGACCCATAGGAGAACCGAAGGAGAGTGGGGCAGTGCCCTTCGTATTCGTGTGTCTTTGTAGGTTATTTTATTATCCCTCTCTCTTTAGGATTAAAACCACATCGTTAGCTCTTTAAGCTGTCAGTCTGTGCTAGTGGTCTTGGAACAAAAAAAAAAAAATTCTCAATGTAAATGTCGCATCAGGGATTGTCTGAAATGTGGGGAGGAGGCCGCGGATGTTGCGCAAGGCAAGGCGGAGGGGCGTTGGGAGCGCTGGCAGGTCCAGGGGTGGAAGAGGAAGTGGAGTGGACTTTGGGAAGTAACGAGTTCATCCAGGGTGGGGAGGGAGCCCGTGGGAAATCGGCCACGCTCTTTGGGCAGGATTTTGCAAATACTGAAAGTATGCTGCTGAAACATCTGAGCGTGTGGGAAAGGAAGAGGGAAATATGTACAATGAAGGACGGCGTTGGAGTGATAGGACCCTTCTAAGTCTTCACATGAGGGCTTAAAGGTTACATACTCTGGCAGAAGCGTTTAATTAACTGATAGTTTTAGTAATATAATTGCTCTTTAACACAAATTGACTTCTTGCCTTGCACTGATGGGTCTGTCTTCTTCGTGTTAATCACATGTACTTTACAGAAAGGGTGGCCTAGACTAGTGCAAAATGCGGGACATTTTTAATAACCTTTATATTTAATACTTTGTACTAGATTTCCTAACCCACTTCTACCATTTCACATCTGATAAATGTCCTAATGTTTTAGCTTTGTTATAGTCAAATGGTATACAATACCATCTTTTTTGTCATCTTTTCTTTGAAGTAGTGGCACCTCTGCATGGTAAAATAGCTTTTGTTTCCATTTCTCTATTTGACAGCATGTTGTTTCTGTAGCTTTCAACTGTATAGGCAGTGAGTTTTCCCGTTGCTTTCCTACAACAGCAAGGAAAGAGAATGCTGTTAAAAGTAGGAAAATAGGAACTAATGGGCAAGGCATTTCAGGAGAAGGATGTTATAACCTGAAACAGTGTTAAATGTTCCAGAGATAATTGTGTTCAAAATTTCTTTTGTCCTCTTAACACTTTGTATTTCAGACTTTTATATTTGATTTTTGTATTGTAAATTAAAGGGAAAGCAGGAAACTAAGATGCTGATCTTCAGCCTTAATATTCACCTTTATATAGTAAAGCAGACATAGATTAGTGTGGTGACAAGAATAATAATTGCTGATTTTGGGTTTTTTTTCACTATGAACATATTGGGGTATTTTGTTTTGGGGGGGGTGTGTTTTGAGGTGTGTTTGGTTGTCTTAACAGAGCCATGTTTATGTGCTCTTTAAAATGATTGAAAGGGGAGAATAAAGGAGGTGAAGGGGATATAAGTTTCAGTATTCTATTTTCTTTAGAGAATTAGTAGATTATTTTTGGAGTGGGAAGGGAGGAAGTTGTATTTTCTCATTTAAGTGCAGGATGTACTGTTGCTGCTAAGCACTGGCAAGTTTGTGGAATAGGAATTGCCGTTACTCATCGCTTCATTTCCAAGTCAAAATGGAATCTGAAATACAGATGGTAGAGGGGGAGAACGCAAATGAAAATGATTCTTTATTTTTATGTTTTTTATTGCTTTTGAATTTGTTGAGTAATAGGCTTAAAGAGTTGTATATAGGCCTGGGTGAATGAACTGAAAGTACTTGATGGGTGCCAGGGAGTGCTGGAGGAGAGTGTAGAGAAGCTAGAGGTGTACACAGGTAGGCTGATAAGCCTGGCTGATTGCTATTGAAAGTCCAGAGTGTAGATGACTAAGACTACTATTTAATAATGCCACTGACATACCTGGAAACAGCTTCCGCCTTGGAAGGTGGAAAATCGATTATTACCCACTCCCCACTCCGATTATGAGATAAATTCTGTAATCTGGGCACCAATGGCAAGTTCGTGACTGGAAATCTAATATATTTAATTTGCTTGCACTAGGAAGTAAGCAGGACTTACTAGTAGATCACTTCAGTACTTTGGGTGTGCACAGTTAGGATTAAATGAAGTGGGTAGTCTGAAAACAGGACAGGCACGTCTGTGTGCCTTGCCAGTGATCGGGTATATGTGGGTACAGGGACAAGTGGGCTTTTTGCTAAAATGATATAGAATAGGATTTTGCTACTACGGTTGCAGTACATCCAGGTACTTTTTCCTTGACTTCTGCTGGCACTGCTTATGCTTAAGTTTGAGTGTTGATGTATTTTTCAAGTTTTGTTTCCGTTAGCTGTATTTCAGCTAGATGCTGTTAGTTTGTATGTGGGGGGCGCACACCAACACATTGCTTCATTGTGTGTGGTGATAGTCATCCAGGCCATTCATAAAGCTTCTTTGACATGGACTAAATCTGGATGGAGGAATGTGACCAAATAGTCATTTCAGTAAACCTGAACTTCAGAGGCTTCTGGAATTTTGTGAAATACTGTTCATTAAATGTTATGCGAAAATACAACTTTACATGAACAACCATTCAGCTTAAATGTTCAGTGTTTTTGTCCCCTTCTGAGGAAATGAGTGCTGTTTCTGTTGTTTCAAAGATACCACTGAATTTTCGTAGAAGCAGCTGAATACAGCCACAAAGCTGCTGCAGTGACCCTCGGGTGTAAGAACTCACAAACTCTGCCTAAAACTGCAGTTCTCTCAGGCACATGAAACTAAACCAAGTCAATTAGGCAATGCTCTGGGTTGTGTCAAATAGCTTGTGTGGTAATAAGTTCTGTTTGCTCAGTTTCCAAAGACAGCACTGTGTAATTCTACTGTTCTTATGGAGCAAAGGGTTGTGTATGGATACTGCAGAATGTTATAGAATCGTTCAGGAGGAGCAAAAGGTAATCTCGACCTTCCACCTCATGAGCATACTACATGCACTCCAAATAATTTAAGTAGCCTGTCAGATACATACTTCATTTTTATTCTTATCTCAATCCTACAGTGCCTTTTGCTGTATTTAGTTATACATAGATAGATAGATAGATATCAATAGATACCTATATATGGATATGTCTCATGTGACCATAGTTCATCAACCCTAGACCCTAATCTATAGATCTGTAGCACTATGTGCAAGCTTATATACTTGTATTTGCATGGTTGTATGTCTGCATATATGTGTGATTGATGCTGTAGAAATGCTGTAGAACTAATTGCTTGCTTTGGAGTGTACACAGTTACTTTAAAACTGCAATAGGTTCAAGGTATTTTTCCTTGATGCTATTATAGCTGAATAGAAGTTATCAGCAAGCAGGGAAAGGTTAAGCAGATATTCAGATTATCTAATGTGTATACATTTTTTAATCTTGAGCACAACAAGAGTCTGAGGCTTTTATATTAATCTTAAAACCATTGATTTGTAATAAACAGAAATTCTGTTTGATTTTCTTCACTGTTAGTATTTAAGATTCGTGGATTTTGCTTTGTGTACTGCTACAGTTTTACTGTGGTGTGCTTAGTAAGTAGAACATTTGGCATGGGGAAAATAGTAATGCACTTGTTAATGTTGGGAAAAGGTGAAACTCTGGGAGTACCTTGAGTATGCATTTGTAGAACTGAAATCAGAAGGTAGATAATGTTTTTTTTCTTGGTCTTATATTTAGGGAGAGGCATCAGTGTTAAAGGTCAGATATGGAACTGAGTAAAGGACAAGTTAATTGGGTAGAGCAGAAGCTTTTTGTGCTGTTAAAAAGCACGGCGTTTGCATCCTAGTGTTTTCCTCAGGCTATTGTACTCCACAATTGCTACAGTTATGCCACCACAGGCTTGGATAACTAAGCTATGTGTGTTTGCCCTCAGTGAAGCATGGACATGCATTTCTATTTCTGTTAACTAGCACGTGAATGTTGCAGAGAGATTAAGCTCTTTGTTTTCCTGCTTCATCTGACAAAAAAACTTGCTAATATAAACTTAACTCATGAATTGTTTGTTCAAATTTGAGCAGTCAGAATGTGTTTATGAAAGAAGAGCCCTGTGGTACAGCTGTGGAGTTTTGATCCAGAACCTGTAGCCCCAGAGAGTGGCTCTGTGTTTGAGTTCTGTCTGGAGTCCCTCTGCATCTTCTAGAAACCAAATTGTGTTCAGATCCAACAACACTGAGACAACACCAGTGCAAAGCCAGTAGCTTTAGTAGGGAAGCTGAGAGTGTTGCAAGATAAGTCGAGAGTTGTAAGAGCGGAAGGGCACCGTCAAGTCTGTCAGGCTTTAGGTCTGTCGTTCTGGGTCGAACACTGTTGTTTTAAAGTATCTCTGAATACTCATGTCGGGATGTTTCAGTCACTATCAGGTTTGCATAGGAATGTTACTGCCTGTGTCCCTGAGGGCCTTGTTCTAGCTACCCTTTTGTCATCAGCTTTAGAATGAAAAAATTCTTACACAGCTAAAAAGATCAAGTAGAGAAATATGCTTCCCAAAAGGTACCAGATAAATAGAGGTATAAATGGATGACCTAGTTTAGTTGACCTAATTTTTCCTCCTATCTGTCCTCCTACAGCCAATATTTTTAATTTCTTTAAAAGGTAATTTTATTGGTGTTAATTTATGGGATGACTTAAAGGCAATATTGCCCTAATGGAAGTGTCTTGTGAAAGAAAAGCCTAGAAGAATTGAATTATCAGCTGTAAAATGTGGCAAGGTGATGTAGGCAGTTACTTCAGTGGGGGAAAATATCTAGCTATTATGAGAGGACTGAAGCTATGAGTATTGTTGCCTCCTGGGCTACATATATCATTAGGAACAAAAGCAAATAAAGAAACGTGTTTTGTTCATTCAGATTTCTAGAAGGAAGCATCAATAATTTTGAAGGAATCCTACCATAATGCTTCTGACAGTAATCTTTTACTGTAGTTTTACTTCTGAGCTCCCTTAGTCCTGCAAAAAAGAATTGAATTGCCTAGTGTTAGGAATGTGCCAAGGGCCACTACATTAGTAGACTGAAAGTTTTAAGTGCTGTATCAATCAGTTGGCTTGTTCAATTTTTAATTTACTATGATTTGGAGAAATCCTGACACAGTTGGTAAGTGTTCATAAGGGTATCCATATAACTTAAGTTCCTTTCTTTTTGGCAGAAGGGCTATACTCTTCATCTTTTTCATGTTGAAGAGCAGGCTTTGATTCCTAAATGTTACTGAAATATATTAGTTTTAATTGTTTGATCTTAGCTGTGATTTTTAGTGCATAAAGTCATGGGTTGGAAAGCATCAGTCTCTAAGGGGAAGTTAACTTAGTTAAAACCATATTGCTTTAAAGAATGTAGGTACTACTTTAATCTCTTTATTTATGACACTGAAGTTGTCATTTTCAAACAAACTTCTTTTATATTAACTTCCTTCTTATGTAGCTTTGTAAGGTGTAGCTGGATTCGTTTGTTTTTCTAAGGTCTGAATACAGTGGTGTCCTCTTGAAAAATTTTGCATCTTACTGCCTTTGTCCTGCTGTCTTGTCCTTCTTGCTGCCTCATGTGGATGACATCTGCTTTTTGTTTTTCTTCTGAAAACACGCAGATGTTTTGTACTCTTCGTGATCACGGGAAGAACAGCTTCTATATGGATCAGTGAGATTTGGGAGAGGCTTTTTCTTGGGTTCTGAAGAGGTAGATGACCGTCTTTCAGCTGTGCAACCGGCCTGCAGTGGGAACAAGGAGCCAAGACTTGTTCTTCTGGACAGCTAATAAAGAACAATCAAAGAGAGGCTGAAAAGAATGTGGCACATTAGAGGCGTTGTCTTGTATTCCTGCTTTAATTGAGGTTGGGCAGCCAGAACTCTGCTGTTGTTGCTGTCCTTGCTATCTTTCATATTTGCTGTGTGGTCAATATCATGGATGAGAAACCCATTTCCTGTGCTGAACTAGACTAGTTCTCTGTTCTAGTGCATGCAGGGTTTGCCTGGACTTTAGGCATGATTTCCAGCTACTTGTCACATTTGAGAGTTTCAGGGGGCTGTTCTTCCAGAGTTTTCATACTGTTTTCCATTGTTGATTATATTTTTAAATATATCTTATCTTCCTTTACATTAGTATGGCATTATTTTTATTCCTCTGATAGTTCTTGGAGGACACAACTATCTTTGAACAACTGGCCTCCAAACTGAAAGGATGCTTCGTGGGTTTCCTGTCTAAGTGTTCAGAGTACTTGCCAGTGTAGATTATGCATCGTGTTTAAATGACTGATTGTTGTGGAAACTGCACTGCTCTTGAGAAGCCTGAATGGTGTTCCACTCTGTCCTAAATGTTTCACTTCTTATTTGACTGTATTTGACTCTGTAATGCATAACCTTGTGATGGAACAGTGTCTTTTTTCCTCAAGGCACTCAGTGTTCTGGTAGCATGAATGGTACCTGAGTATAGCTTCCTACTTAGACAAATTTTTTTATTGGATTAATTGTCCAGTATTTGTATGGTCTCACTGCACAAAACTGAGAGATTGATTAACATAGAAAGCAGAACAGACAAAGAAAAACAAGTGATAGGAATAACAGAGAAACTAAGTGATAGGAATAGTGCACTGCACTTAGGCTGTGGGTAGGCTGGGTTTGAAGTTGATGACTGGCTGCACTATGAGTGAGTAAAACTAATCATGGAGATGTCTCAGTGGTAATTGTATCATGTCCTACATATTTTTTGCAGTGCATAGCTTTTTTTTTTTACTGCTTTTTACACATGTAGAAAATAAATCTTAATTCTTCCTTTATTTTCTACTTGAATCTTTACCGTCAAGCATGGGAAGCAGGATTACAACTGGAAGCTATGCTTTTGTTATTTGTTACTTGTTATTTGTTACTCCCTCATGTATATTCTGATAATTTTGGCAAATAGGTAATTGTTAATTGAAATGAATACAGTTGTCCAGTAGGAGTACTCAAGGGAAACATTTAGCTCAAAATAAAGCTGGAAAATGAAACAGTGTTCTGGAGGGAAGGGCATATGTAGGTTAGTTGAACTGCTTCAAGAAACTGAGAATTCCTGCAGAGATGAATTAATTATGAATTGCCTATAAGGCAGCACCCCTATTGCACAAACTGCTAAAGGAAGGAAATAATCTCTTAGATACTGTGAGTGTCCCCAGATAGCTCCAAGTATTTGGCATTTTCTTCTAAGACTTCAATTTTTAGTAGTTTAGGTGGTTGTACAAAACTGTGTGAAGTTTTATTATGACCAAATTATAATGTAAAATTAATTTTATCTCATTTTCTTTGAGTTTGCATAAACAAAACTGTGACGTTAAGGACATACAAGTGAATATAAATGTTAATGGAGAAAAAATGACATTGTGGGCAGGTAGAAAGGGCTTGGCAAGTACTAAAGGCACTCACTGGGATTTATTTTAGTAAAGAAATGTGGTGTTTTATAGATGCTTTATTTTTCTGTTTCTTCTACTTCAGGAAGACTTGGCCCAGAAGGGAGGAATGTACATTGTTTCTTTTAACAGCTCTTTTGCTACAGAAGTGAAACACTGATGTTTCTCACTTAAAGCTTTGGACACAAATCTGCTTTTCAAACTGAACGCCCTGAAATAGGTTGTCATTAAGGCTGCACAACCTTTTGTATTTTCCTTACAAACAGAAGAACTTTTCCAGAGGCTATTCCATAGAACTGCCATGGGAGTTGCCCTGGAATTCTGTAGTAACACTGCTACAATTTCTTCTTCGACTGGTGCCACATGTTTTCTTAATATTTTGATTAAGATGATGGAATTTAAACTTTCATTTATTTTCCCGTTTCTTATGGTGAAAATGCAGCCTGCAAGTTATCTGAGATGTCAACTCCCTGTTGCTCTGAAAAGAGCAGGTGAAACTGTGGCAGAGAGAAACCTAGTTGCATTTCTTAGAAATTACATAAGTCTGTAGCCTGTTAATAAATTATTTAAATTGAGAGACCAATAACACTGAAAAAATATGTGTATCCTGAAGTCAGCAAGCTGTTGCCATAAATTACTGTGATTTCCTACAGAGAAAGAATATTTGCTTCTAAAATGCTAGCTAATTCCACAACTAATTCTAGCATGGAATAGCCTGAATGAGAGCTTGCATTTGGTACCTTATACATGATTAAAAACTGTAGTATTTTTGGTGCAAAGCTATAGCAACGTATCTTTTTGGCACAGCAATTTAAAAAGCATTAGCACTGTTTAAATTGGTGATTGTGTGAAAATGAAGCCAGCATCCTGTTTCTCCAGTCTTACAGCATATATAATGGGCTTCCCTTCCTGTATTCATAGAAAAAATATTCCCTGTCTGGTACAGTAAGGCAATATGATCATCCCATGAAGAAAGTATGTGGATATGAAAACCTCAGCAATGGTGTTTTTAGCTCTCATGGATGAAGGTAACTTCCAGTTATATTCAATGTGCTTGAGGCCAGAAGGTGTTTAGAAGTGAGAAAAGCAGCAATGAAATAAAAAGGGAATGCAGTGCAGGGATATAATTAAGTATGGAACTGATTTATTTCTAGAGACAGAACCTTGGAACTAAAAATGACCATGATTTTAGTCAGGTAAAGGGTCTTGTTAGGCATGGTAGGGAGGAAGTGGAATTGACTTCAGTAAACAAATGTAAAAATTAATTTCTTCTATTATTGCATTTTGCTTTACATTTTATGGGATCATTGTAATACTTACCACTTTAAAACCTCCAGAACTTGATCCTGAAGTACAAGACTTTCCCAAATCTTGTACTGAAGGTTTAGATGTTCAGATGTCCCATGCAAACTATTCCAAGGCACAGCGGACACAGTATTCACTTATGAGATGTATGTGTTTCTTTTCCCTCCTTTCCCTGCTAACAGATTTTTGTTAGTGTGGAATTTGCCATTTATTGGTAACAACTGAGAAGGTGAAATGTTCTTCTTGTAGGAATGTAGCTGTATTGGGTTTGTGTAGCCAGGTTTTGGTAGGAGGTGGAGGGGCTACAGGGGTGGCTTCTGTGAGAAGCTGCCAGAAGCTTCCCCCATTTTCAACACAGCCAATGCCACCTGGCTCCAAGATGGAACCACTGCTGGCCAAGGCTGAGCCCATCTGTGACAGTGGTATCACCTGTGGGATAACATAGTTAAGAAGGAAAAAAAAAAGTTATTGCACAAATGTAATTGTGCTCAGAGAAGAGAGGAGAAAGAATGTGTGAAACAGCACCGCAGACACCCAGGTCAGCTAAGGAGGAGGGGCAGGAAGTGCTTCAGGAGCTGGAGAAGAGATTCCCTTGCAGCCCATGGTGTGGCAGCTGTGCCCCTGCAGCCTGTGCAGGGCTGTGGGGGTGCAGAGATCCACATGCAGCCTGTGGAGGACCCCCTTGGCAGAGCAGGTGGATGCCCAGAGAAGGCTGTGACCCTGTGGGAAGCCTACCCTGGGAAAGGCTCCTGGCAGGGAGGAGCCTATGCTGGAGCAGATTTGCTGGCAGGACTTGTGACCCTGTGGGAGACTCTCACTGGATCAGTCTGTCCTGAAGGACTGCACCCTTTGGAAAGGGACCCACGCTGGAGCAGTTTGTGAAGAACTGTAGCCCCTGGAAAGGACTCACGTTGGAGAAGTTCATGGAGGACTGTTTCCTTTGGGAGGGAGCCCACATTGAAGCAGGGGAAGGACTCGTCTCCCTGAACAGTGGCAGGAAAAACATGTGATGAACTGTCTGTCACCCCCAGTCCCCATCTCCCTGCACTGCTGGCAGGGAGGAGGTAGAGCCTTGGAAGGAGAGAGGGGTGGGGGAAAGGCGTTTGGGTTTTTTTGGTTTTGTTTTTTTGTGTTTTTTTTTTTTAAGATTTGGTTTACTTGTCATTACCCTGCTCTGATTTTAATTGTTAGTAGATTCAATTAATATGCCCACGTCGAGTCTGTTTTGCCTGTGATGGCCATCGGTGAGTGATCTCTCGCAGTTCTCCTCTCAACTCATGAGCCTTTCATTATATTTTTCTCTCCCCTATCCAGTTGTGAAGGGGGGCATGGAATGGCTTGAGTGGGCACCTGGCATCCAGCCAGGGCCAACCCACCATAGTAGCTTACCAATTTCATATGCTTGAACTGAAGATTTGTTTGGATGGAGATCACAACCTCCTCTCCTTCCTGTGGTTAGTAGGTTTAATAGGTATATGATTGTCATGTTGTGTGGAAAGTTAAGCACATAAAATCTTTTAGTTTATAAGCTGGGTTTGAGAAAACCTTCAGAAGACAGTTGGGGAACTTTGCTTATGCTAGGTATGTTGCGAATTTTAAGAGTATCTCAAAGGCCATGGAGGAAGGATTTTTGCTGAGGAAAAGACAGAAATGCTTGCTCATGCGAGCTTCCTTTTGTATTCATACTCCTGTCTTTGATTTGTCTTAAGCTTGTTTGATCTAGCTTCTGGACATTGTATAAACAAGATATCCTTCAGGAATTCTGCATTTGTGTCAGCTAGAAGTTGAATCATCCTACGAAGTGTGTAGTTTTCCACTGGGCATAGTACTTCTGTCAGATCTTATGCAAATTGCGACATGTATTTTTTGTTCGTATCAGCTCTGATCTGTCTTGAATGTTTTAATTTTACTTCTCTCTTTATGTTGTGGTTGGATTTTACTAATTTTTTTTTTTCCTTTCTACCCTCACCTTTACTCCTGTGCTTGTGCTACCGTATCCCTATGCTGGTAGAATGGTTTCCATATGATTTTAAACCTTTGGCTTTTACTGGTTTTGGAGGACAGAAGCCATTGGATGATGAGGGGCAAACCATGTGAATAAGTTTCATATATTTCTTCAGCTTTGTATTTGCCTCGCTTTTAGACTAGAAACTCTTCAGAAGAAGCATTAGCTTTATAGAGGTTGTCATGGATTTAATGAACTGAAGGTAAATGGTTGTCTGTAGTGTAGTTTGGTACTCTTAAGGTGAGTGAGCACTGAGTGATCAGTGGTTGAGTTTATGAAGGCACATGAGAGGGTTTTTTTGCCTTTTTTCTGAATTCAATGATAATAGTAGAACTGGCTGGTCTTTTTGGGCTTGGCTTTAAATTCAGAATAGAATAGCTTAGCCACACATTTTATTGGCTTTGTCATCTTCTTAGAAAGTTAAGTTTATAAATGTTACCTGGCTCTGCTAATCACTGGTTTTTAATGACAATGGACAATGAAGCAAGAAGCTTGTGAAGCAGGATAATGAGGTTTAACCAGACTAGTTTAAATGGTCTTTGTAAGAATCTTCATGCAGAGCGTTCCTTATGAATTTTTTCTGTTATGATTTGTTCATTTCAGCAGGATTAATATTCCAGGATTTTTATTGGACCAAGAGGAACTGTAGTGTTGAGGTGTTGTCTAAGCTTGGTTATTACAGAGATTCATGCATACTAAAGCCTAATTGCAATATTTAGAAATAAATGCTGGGTCCTGGTACCTACAAGGAGTGCAGTCAGTATTCAGAGGGAATAGCAGTGGGGCCATGATGGAATCCTGCAGTAAGTACTGTACTTGAGCATGCTCACATCCTGTACTATTCACTGTAATGCATCTGTAAGAAGAACTTACATCCTGATAAGACCTTGTGATACTTCAGTGCTCCTGTGAATTAATTCACTTTGGCTGTAGAGTATGTGTTTCTGTATTTTGCATTTTAAAGCCAGGACTTAGCAGTCCTGTATGTCTCATCCTATTACTTGTCATGCAGTTACTGTCTCTTTAGAACAAATGTGTATTCCTGCCTGGGCTTATTAGCATTAATAGCTGTTCTGGTTACCCAGTGGAATACTGATGCACAATGCTACAAACTGGGAATGAGAAGAAGGTAACCTTTAAGGGAAGGCACAGTGCAAGGATTTAAGACAGCATTGCTTTAGAAAAATGCTACTGTTCCTTAAAGTCAAACTGCAGAAGGCATTGGGGTTGAGATAAACTTGACTGATGTGTTGAAAATTAACTGAGATCTTTTAAAGGTATGGATTTTGTTTGGAATGCTGTCACTTCCACCAAGGGAAAATAAGATTGAGAAACTTGGTTTGAGTCCTACTTACTGTGCTCAAATAATTCTCCTCGTAGTAAGCATGGGGAGTTCTGATATTTGGAAAGGTTAATTGTTTCTCCCCAGTCCCAATTTCGCACAATATCTAGCCTGTTTCCCAGTTAGAAACACTGCAATAGGCAGTTCCCAACACCTGTAGTAGCTCAGAAGTTTGGGGGTTTTTCTGACTAGAGGCACACCTGTTTCCACACAAGCAAGTCACATAGTTTTCATGGCTGTAAGCAGCAGTACAACCTGTTCCTTTTAAGTTGTTCAGTACTATGTAGCCTCACTTTTCCCAGTTGTTCTGTGTTTTATATAAAAATGAAATTCACACTTTGCTTTTAGTATTTCCTATCTTACTTTTTAAATTTTTTGATTCCATTCTTTCTATCTTACCTTTCCCAAGAGTAGCTTTGATAGATCGGAGGAAGTAACTTTGGTAATGCAACTTTCCTTGTTTCTTGTGTTTTATCTACTTACTTTGTCATTCTGAAGAGCTGTGACTAGCGGTTTCACAAAGAGAGATCTAAAATTGGACACTTTTGGATAATGGAAATGTAAGTTCAGTACTGAGTAAAATGCTGTAAAGTGTAATGTGTCTTGAGGGAGGTGAAAAACCATTTTGAAGGAGAAGGCAGCAAAGTAAAGGTTAGGAGGAAGCTGTTCAAAAAGAGGAGTTTGGGGAGATTACATTGCATTTTAGCGAGCTAAACCAGGAAGGTGTTCATGGCTTATTTGTGTGCAGGTTAGCAGCCTGCTGCTCTCTGTGAGTAATGTGTGCTGGGCAATGTACTGAGTTGGAAGAGACAGTACAAATATGGAAGAAGTTCTGCTTGTGCCATAACTGTCCTCAGTATTTTACAGTCACACAAGACCTGACTCTGGTCTCTGCAGGCAGTGGGGCTTTGTGATGCTGATCCAGTGGCTGCTGCTCCTCTGGTGCCTCCACTGTCACAGTCATGTTGTTAATTCTGTGGCTTTGCTGAAATGGTTTCTGGTTTTCCAGAATTAGAATGTGAATTTGACCACAGCTCAGAATTTTTTTTTAATTTATGTGTAAACAAGAGAAAAGAGGAATATTTGATTATGTTGAACAGCTTTCCCCTTCCTAGATGGGGAAGTGTGGGCTGCAGCCAATGTCAGTAGCAGAGTACTGTACAGACATATGAGGAAGGAATGGCAATAAGGGAGATTAGTGGCTTAGAAAATAAGATTAAAGCAAACAGAATTGGAATAAAAAGCTAAGAGGTGGAAAACTGTTAAACTTGATGCAACAGCTAGAGAAAAATCTGTATATATAAATAACTGCTGTTATTGATGTTAACTATTGCCTCCGGCACAGTAAAAACAAACCAGCTGACCCTTGGCTGTAGGGGTGGATATGAACTTCTGTCCTTGTGTTCATAGTACCAGAAGTTGAACAGACTTGCATTGATGAAGCATGGCTCACACCAAACTTAAAAAATCCTAACGCTACAAAGAAAGGAACCCCTCTGTCCATATCTTCTATTCATGTAGATCATCAAAACCTGTCTTTGCTGTATTCCATTTTTCGATTCTGCAATATATGATGGAAGGAAGCAGATGAGTAGGTTTATGTACTTCCAGTTTTAGCTGGAGGGAAAGTTTTTTTAAAATCTGAAGTATGCCTTAGAATTGTATCCAAAGTGGTTACTTGCCTTTCTCTACAAGGTGGAAAAGTCTATAATCTACTTTTGCTGCTTTTTCCTATTTTTACTGAATACTTAAAATAAGATCCGTTTAGTCTTGCTAACCCTTTAGCATTTGTAACTTAGAGGATTGGGATGGGATCTAAACATTCAAGTATGTAATTAATAATCATGAAATCATAATCAATAAACCGTGAAAGAAGTATTGCTTTGTAAAGACTACTTGTGTGCTGAGGTGATGGGTTTGTTACCTGAACACCATAAATTAGCTGAATTTTAATAATTGTGGTGTTTGGGACTATGGAATAATACAAATGGTATTGCCTTGCACTTCCTGGAAAGGATCTCAAAATGTTTTAAACATTTTGAGGTGTTTTTTTTTTGTGGTGGTGTTGAAATTGGAATCTGCTACACATGGTACAATAGGTGTATTAATAACTGGGGAAGAAGATGAGTAGATGAATCTACAGATCAGTTATGTTGGTGCTGAGTACACCTGTATTTGACCAACCAATAGTGTCAGCATGGTAGATGGGGGTGTGGTGTAAAAGTGCAAGGCTTGTGTAAAGGTGTAATGTGGTGTAAGGCTTACAGGAAATGCGGAAAAGTTGGAGTTTGGTCAGAGGGCTCCCGTTGTTGCCTTTGTTGTGGTTCAAGAACCACTTGTTCATTAAAATTATCAAAAAAAATACCTTGAAAAGAGATGGAGCAACAAGCACAGTGTCTTGCAGTGCATGTATTCACATGGGAAATAAAACCTGGAGTTATTTCTGTATTGAAGGCAGTTTTCTTGAGATTCCTTTGGATTTGCAGCAAGAGAGCAAAAGGGTAAAACTGTCTGAGACTTGTTCAAGCAAATAGCACATGGGTGGAAGACAAACAGTCCCTTAAAAATAACTTGGTTATAAAACAATGAACAGCCAAAGTGATCATAACTGCAGTTGTGGTAGTTGGGACACAGCAGTAACATGTTTTTTATGCATTTCAGGCAGTGCAATACCATCTGCTGTACACAGTGCAATAGGTATATTATTAACTGGGGAGGAAGATAAATAGATAAATTTTAGGATCACATGATACATTTAGTTTGTTCAGAGTATCAGAATGGTGTAATGTGTCATGTGCACCTAGTCTAATATTTTATTTTGAGTGGTGGATACTGAGAGAATGTCAGAAATGAAACAGAGCCATCCTCCCAGTCCTTCTCAGTGGCAGATTCTGAGCAGAAACTCAGACTGTACATGGTAGCAGTGGGTTGATGAGCACAGGGCACCAGAATCCATCCCTGGTCAGGAGATCAGCAGGTACTGCTACTTGGCACATGTCAGCAGGCTTTGGCCTGCTTGCAAATGTTTTACTTTTTTAGCTCTGTATAATTTCCTATAATTCAACTTCCTCATTTTCTTTTTTATTTTTTTTAAGTTCCTATTTCTAAAGGAAAAAGTTGTGGTGAATATTTTTTTTAGCCTTTTCCTGTCTGGCAAGGATAACAGATGTAAGTGTGCAGAAACTACATGTAGTTCTTCAGGACATTTAGCCAGCTCAAATTGGCTTCAAGGTGTTTTTCTTACCGGGGATGGAGTGAAAGATTCTCTGGCAAATTGATCTGACATCTTTAAAAAGAGAAATCTGTACTTTTTACCCCTTTGAAATACTTAATTTCAGCTTCATAGCTTTCCCAGTCTCCTCCTCAAGAACCATCAGGTTTCTTGTGTGTGCTGCCATACAGTGATTGTTTCCTTGATAGTATAGGTCTTAAATAATCCTGGGTGCATTAAAATATATTATAAAAACTCAGCTTGCTTTTCCTCACCTTCCTCTTGTTTGTCTGTCTGCTTTCATAAGCATGATGCTGCCTCCCCTTTGGCATTCCCTTGCCCATCAGCCCAACGTAATTTGTGGGGGTGGCATTAGTTTACAAGTATGTGGTCCTGCAGTCAAGTTTGATTCCTTTTGTATCAGGATTCTCCTTTTAGACTCAAATTTAGACACCCTTGAAGGAGTCAGACAGTCAGACAGTAGATGATCACTTCAGGTTTCTTCCAACTGAAATATTCTATTCAAAACTTATAGTTTACCTTAATATCTAGATGTAATGCAGAAGAATAGAAAGACCTACCCATTTCTTCTGACAACAGGCACTTAATGTGCCTGAACTTTGACTTCTGCTCTGCCCTTCATTTAGGGTGTGGTGTTTCATGCCTGTCACGGAGGATTTCACACTGTGCTGCAATAATTTACTTTATTGCTTCCGAGTCTAAGCTTCCTTAAGCCTGATTTAAATTTTAGTAGAGGCAGAGACCATTCTTGTGTCTTCTTTTTTTTCCCTTTTCATCCAAAAATGCTGGTTTGTGTTTTGGGGTATTTCAAGAAATAGGAAACAGAGATACCTTTATCTTTCAGTCCTTTTATCACCCGTGTTCACCATTCTGTTGAACAATCTGCTGTTCTTTTAATCAGTAATGTTGCATGAAAGAATTCTTAGTGTTTTGCCTCTTAACCTTATTGGCAAAATTTTGTGTCTAGGACTATGTTTGTTGTCTCTTACCCACAAATGTTACTGTTACTGTCCTGTTTCTCTTGTGGCCCAGGGATGCTTCATAAAAATTTCCTCCTGTACAGTTGTCCTGATAGCCAATGACTACCAGCTGCCCAGTTTCCGTTGGGAATCCAAGGTTTTCCTCTGCCCAAGAGGACACTGACATCTAGTGGGCGGGTTCCACTGACACAGGGCAAGTGAACTGCTGCTTAATGGCCATCTTTCTTCTGGACTTTTACCTAAATTTTGTTTTCGTTTAGAACCTCAGGGTTCTTTCAAAGAAAAAAAAACATGAAGCAGCCCAGTCAGTTTTGTCTAACTTCTGGAGTTTAAGGAGTAATGTTTCTGCAGTCAAAGTAGTTGTGTTTTGTTGCTGAGTTTGGGGGGTTTTTGCTCATTCATGTTACCTGCATATGAACCTCAGATGTTTGTAATAAAATTATTTAAGTTATTTCATTCCCCAGTTGCCCTCCCAGCCTGTGAAGAAGGTAAGAAGGTAAGTTGCCTGTGTAGCACAGCAAGAAGCAGATCATAGAGTGGTTTGGATTGGAAGGGACCTTAAAGATCGTCTAGTTCCAGCCCCTCTGCCATGGGCAGGGACATCATCTTGTTCAAAACCCCACCCAATCTTGTGGCCTTGGAACTCTTCGAAGGATGGGGCATCCACTGTGTCTTTGGGCAAACTGTTCCCATGTCTCACAGTAAAATGTTTCGTCCTAACATCTAAGTTAACCTGCCCTCTTTTCACTTTGAAGCCATTACCACATGGCCTATGGCTACATGCCCCCGTAGAAAGTCCCTCTCCATCTCTCTTATTGGCTGCTCCAAGGTCTCCTTGGAGCCTTCTCTTCTCTAGGCTGAACTACCACAACTCTCAGCAGGTGTTCCAGCTTCTCACCTCTGAGACAGACGGTGCCTCTAAGTTGAATTCAGTTCTGTGCCTGTTCTCTCAATGAAACTTGATACCTAATAACCACCTAATAGCTGCTTTGCAGCTTGTCCAGGACATCTGTTAGTTTAACTGGAAACCAAGTATCAGAAGAAGTTTTGTTAAAACCACAGTTTTTCCAGGAATGTTCCTAGACAGGGAACAATGCTTAGAAATCAAACTTCCTGAAAATATTAATCAAAATGTTAGTATTTCTTTAAAGACAAAAATAGACATTTCAGTTCTTTAGTAATAAAATCCACATTTTGTTATCAGAGAAAATAAACACTGCCTAAAGCTTGACAGCAGGAGATGCCATGCTTAAGTATTGCTGCAGATTATTGTTTGATCTCTCGAGTGTTTAAATTATTCTGCACTAGTGTTCATTAAACAATAATGTACTGGGTTTGGATTTGTTGGCCATCTGGTAACTTTGTAAAGGAGGTTAAAATGAGGCAGTTTCAAGGAACTTAAATTCAGGCTTAACACCAAATCAAACCTTTCAGGCCCCTTTAGATGGTGCGAGATAGAACATATGGACTGACAGTGCTTAGGATGAGAGCATTAGACTTAAATGTTCAGGGACTGTTTTAAAAAGGAAAATATTGCTTCCTTGTCCAGAATAAATATCGATTTTTTTTTTCTTAAAGATGCTAATGTTTGCTAGCATTCTTTGTTTACATTGAAAGTATTGCCAAATAAAACCAGGCTGTCACAACCTAAACCACTGACATAAAAAAGAATTCATGTTTTATGTGAAGTACCAGAAAACAAAATGTAAAAGCTACTAACACTTCTTGTGTGTTAAGGGGCACTTAAGCAATGCAAGCAATAGATAAAGTAGAATATGAATGTTTCTGTCTTAAGAGGAAAATTTCAGTAATTTCAGGTTGAATCAGTCTTACTAATTTCAGACCACAAAGAAAATTGAGAACATTCAATCCATCAAAAAAGAAAAATCACAACTTTAAGTGACCTGTTATTAAGAAGAAAGAAAAAAAATACTTTATGTCCTGTCATCTGTTGGGAATTTATATTGTCTCATCTCTAGAAGTTTCCCAGAATGCTGGACTTATTACTGAGTACAGGTTATTGGTAACTATTCTGTCTTTACTAGAAACACTTATGAGTTGCCACTTATTATTTGTAATAATATGCATTTATGTTTTCTTCATTGTCAGGTTCTAGCATATAACTTTATTTGGCATTTGTTGAGGTTTATTCTTATTTCCTTTACCCTGAAAGTCCATCTGCTTGATGAGTGTTATATTCTCATCTTCGTCTCTTACTGTTTTCCAGTTTCTCATCAAATGTCTGTTAGTGTGCACTGCTTTACTGGAGAGGTCATGAAGGAAAATGCCTGCTTGGCCTGGGAAGTTTTTTTGAGAAACTCTGCTTGTGAAATCCCTTCAGTCAGATGATTTTATTTAAAAACAATTTTTCCTTGTAAAAACAAACTAAAGAGACCAGTCTCGCCTGAATTCTTGTAGAAATTCACATACTCTTCATTTGAATTGGCACCATATCAAATACTTACTTGAAGCTCAGATTGGAACAGCTTCCTTTTCCAAGAAAGGAAGTGGAGTCACATATTCCACATAGATGAGAATTATAGATAAGAATCTTGAGGTGGGATCTGAAGGTGTTCCGGTGTGTTTCTGAAATACCTGGAAGTAAATCTGTCATCCAGAACCCGGAGGTGTTGAATAAAATTGTTTGTATATCAGATAAAACCCTGTGCAATTGTTTACCAAACAAACCATCAACTTTAACATTCTGGATTGTAAATATTCAGCTTTTTAAAGCCATGGCAGCTGAGGGTTATTTTAAATATATCAGCAGCTTGATTGACAAGGCACTTGCCTGAACCAGATTCATTTTACCAGTTGACTTGAGTGCTTTCTATTTGTTGAAATTTGGCACTGCAGAAGGACGGTATTTCGCACATTAGCTGTGTTACAAATGTAACCTGCAGGGTACTTAAAAACCTTTAGATGATTGAGTATATACTTCATAGGAGGTAAATGTTTCTCTGCTCTTCAAGATAGAAGAACTGCAGAAATAGATACATTATAAATATCATAAAGGCATCCTACAAATATTTGGAAAAGAATTTAAAATTTGAACTGCAGTTTTGGTGTACAAAATAAATTTATATAAAGGCTTTATTTTAGAAGTATTAGGGATATAGGTTCTCAACACTGGCTTTAAGAAGATGTACACTAAACATTTGTTACTTGATCCTTTAGTGTGGTACAAGCTTTTGTGAGTCTTCAGAATTAAAAATTTCCTCAGGATTGTTCATGATTTTAAAAATGTTAAACTTCAAACTGTTTGATTAAAGCAGTATTTTCATTTCTTTTTTGGTAACTTCACTGTAGTATTCTTGTCCTTGGGTGTTCTAGTGAAATCATGATACAGGGCTGCAGAAGAGATAACTTTCTTTTGCAGGCCTGAGAATACCTGGGATTAAGGTTACCATGGAACTCGAAGTGTTAATAGTATGTCAAACAATATATTTGAAATGGTTTTATTGGAGAAACCTCACAACCTTTTCCTTTTCTTGAAGTGACTTGTTGAACAAAATATGAGGAAAGTAAGAAACATTTTCTTTGAGTGGTAATACTGTAATACCTTGAGTGGTAATATTATATTAATACTATAATATATAGTCTTCATGGTGATACTAAATCTGTAACACTGTGTATATGCCTGTGTTATTTTGTAGAACAGAAGTGCATACAATATAGAATATATGGAGAAGGTTTAGGGGCCTTTTTTAATTCAGTAGAAGCAAATTAAATAGTAGAGTTTGTATCGTTCTAGCGTTTGAACATTTAGCAGTGCTACTTCCAACTCTTGAACGTTCAGCCATTAATGCAAGAACTTTAATGGAGGGAAATAATCTAAAGTCATGTGTGTGAATAACTGGTTGTCTAGATTTATGGTTTCTGTACTAGCTGTTGCTGCTTTGGTTTCCTCTCAGTAGTTGCTTTACAACTTTTTCTTCCAGAATTATGAGAATTTTGTTTACCATTGGATTCCCTGTTCTATCTCTTTTTGAAACCATAATTGTGCTTAAAAGGTGTGTGCTTTTTAATTGTTGGGGACACATTTGTTAGGCAAAAATTGACAGATATTGCAAATGTAAACAATTAGTACACAAAATTCCTTTGTATCTTCACAAATATTGTGCTGGTTATTAGCTAGGGTTATTACAGTTGAAATCTTAGTACAAGTTTCTATCTTTATTGAGGCTACTTCTTTCTGGCTCTTAAAATGCTATTGAACTCTGTCATAAATGGCCTCTTTATAACTAGCACATTCCTTGGCTTCCAGACACAGCCTCAAAGAAGGGGTGAAAATAGTTGTAATCCTGTTTTCTCCAGATAGTAGAAATGTATTTTCTATTTGCTACTTTCTCTTTACAGTCTTATATATTCCCTGTGTATGTGTTGCTGCATGGAAGTACTGATCCAGCACTTGTCAAAAATGTTGGGGTTTGTATTTGTTAGATAGTGGGGTTTTTGGAGGGGGAATAGTCATTAAAACCTTGTGGGTGTTTTACTTGCCAGTCATGAACTAACATAACTGTATTAGCAGTATCCTAATCTTGCCTATTGAATAGTGGGGGTTCTAAACTATGAAAATCACTAAAGGTGTTTCTGTGCAAGGTTCAAGCTTGCTTCTGAAAAACAAGTTAGGCTTCTGGGGAAAGATAAAATTGGAATATTTTTATTGGAATTGCATATTAGGCACTAAACTCATGTCATTGCATAGCAATTCAACTGTATACCCAGGAATGTCACACAGCTGAAAGGAACAGCACCTTTGAGCTCTAGACGTGTTTCAGTGAGGTAATTTGGACCCCAAACCAGATCTCATTTGCAGTATTTCTTGACTGCACAAACAGCTATGCTTTTTACCCAGAGCAGTTGTTAGGCTCCAGCTTTTCAGCTTAAAGTCATTCTCAGTGAAAGTTACAGGGCAGGATTTGTGTTTTAGTTAAATTGGCAAGACATGGCTGTTAAAAGCCTTTTTGGAAGGCAGGACATAATGGCTATAGCAGATTCTTTTGGGGGGGGGCAGGGTATGTAAGTGCAGATTTATTAAAAGGCTTTAATAAGGTTTTAATAAGGCTCTAAGATTATTCTCCTGTGTCTTTATTTATGGCAGCTTTGTTAGTGGGGGACTAGCAGGTAGGAAATTCTAGTTTACTTCTGTTGGAGTGAAAGCTCAGTGTTTCCTGTTTCAGTTGTGGTGCATTTTTTTTCCACCTCTTATGAATTGCTTCGAAAACAAACACTGACTTCAAGGAAATGTGTTCCAAGGCGTGGGAAAAGAGGAAGGGTTTTGCATCTTGTGAAGGAAGAAGAGGGAGAATTTGGGTTGGTTCCCCTCTCTTTTCTCTAGTGCTGAGCAGAAACAAAAGTGAAATACATTCTCCATGGATCTTAATGCTTCATTCCACATACTGTGAAGTCACAAGCAAGGGAATGGTAAAGACTGTGGGGAGTAATAGATGATGGAATATTTCAGGGAGAATTGATATGCTTAAAACCCCTAAATATTCTTCAAGGACAGAGGCTTACCTCATGCCTGTTTAGATCCTCATGCTGTTTATTTGTATGAATTGTACCTCACGTGGATTTGCTATGCAGCTTTTCCTGTGAATGCTTGTCACAGGGCACTTTTCACTGTTTCAGACTGTTATATCAATTGAGACACAAACACTGAAGCTCAAGAGCCACAAAGTTACAACCAACAGTGACTCATCCAGCCCCTCTTGTGTGGCCGTGAAAAAGTATGGCTTGTGTTCCTTTTAACTGTCTGATTAACATGCAATAAAACCTCTTGCCTTTGGGGTGTTCTTTGTGGAAAAAGTCTCAACTTGCATTTAGATAATTTCTTCTAGGCTTCCATGTGCCACTCCTGGGGATGCTGTTACTTTGGTGTCTGTTCCTGTTGCATCAGAGCTGTTGGGTTTTGACTACCCTGAGAAACTTTAAATCTGGTGTGTGGGAGGGAGGTAGGACCAGTGTCTCATTCATCTCTATTTGGGGCGAAGGACATGCTCTGTAAAAGTCTTCACTCGAATGTTGCACTGAGAATGTCAGCATCACATTCAGAATGTCAAAATTTGATTGACTTTGGAGATAGACTGTCTAGGTAGAGCGAACTGTAGTGTGGTCATCTCTCCTAGATAAGTCAGAGTCACTCTTGAGAAGAAGTTTACCTGGACCTATAACCACTTTCTTGTTTTAAAATAAACAAAAAACACTACCCCCTTCCAGCATCAGACTGGAAAGTTAATCCCACCTGTGTCATACTTGATCCTGGTTTTGGATACTTTATAGACAGACACTCTGGATTCAGGGTGTTCGTACACACTCCCAACTGGCCTGTTATTGTGGTGTTGCTGAATTGCCCCACACATTTGGAGGTTGTCATGGTCTAGGGTGAGGTACACAGTTTTGTTGTGCTTACACTGAAAGTTTCTGCATTGATTGCACATATAGATGACATTTTGGAGAATAGATACAATACATACCCTTTCCTGTTATCCCTCATGTCTACTTAAACCCTATGCTATAGGAAGCTGCTGAAGGTGGAAGGATTATGCGTCTTTGTACCCTTGTTATGTGATGGTACAGTAATTTCCTGCAGCAAAGAAAGTATTAATGTAATGAAGACTGGACTGAGTTTGACAATTTTTTTTGCAAGTTATTTGTCACTGTCATATGCCAAGATGTTAAATTTCTGACTCTGACCGAAGTGTGGATTCAGCCTAAATGTGTCATAAATACACGTCCATCAGTTTCTTGAACAAATCCTCAAGAGTGGTGGATTGGTGGCAGTAAAGTTGTACAAGAACTACTGGTACACCAGATACCTATAGTGTTGTGACAAAAAGGTCTGGAAGTGGGGAAAACTGTCTTTTTCTTCCTTATTTCAAGATAGTTTTTGCTCAGTAGACTGACATTTGTAATTATTTTGCAATTTTTAAGTGTTTAAAATTTTTTAGATATTAATAATTCTTTTTTCACAAAAGAAACAATCATAATTCTTTTGTCCTTAAATGAATGGTGTTGTTACCTTGAGAAATTGCAGAAAATTATATGGAGGTCAACTCAAGTCTTTAGTCACCATCTTGACTTTTAAATTCAATTGCTTGTGAAAAATGAATCAGTGAGAAGATTGGTATAGGAGCCCTTAAATAGAAAGATGGCATATTTTATAGGCTACAAAATTAACAATTTTTCTTACTACATTTAGTAGCTGTTTTCTTCAGTAACAAGCTGCTGGATTTTTTTCAGATGTGTTGGTTGATTCCATTGAAATTTTCATCAGCTAGTGTAAAAACTTTCTCAAGAACTATTTGCTGTGCTATATTGTAGTATATGTGCTTTAGCAACATCTTCCCTTTAAATCAGCAAAATAAGACAAATAAGAGCTGCATATGTTCAAAAAAAGTCTTAAAGGAAAAATTGAGATTAAATGTGATGTTTTTAATATACTTGTGCTGTCAGCATGCATGAAACCTAGTATGGAAGGAGTAAGAGGAAAATATCCAGTAACTTGGAAATCATGATTTAAGCAAGGAGGTTCCCTGGTGATGAGTTTTGTTTCTATAAGTGCTTTTGGGTTTATATGATGCGGTCAGAAAATCATCTTGTTGCAAGAAATCTAATGCGTATTTCTGTTTTGAATCATCAACAATTGTTCTGGAATTGCTTTAACACTCTTAAGAAGCTTGTTATTTGTAGTGTGTGCTAATGTTGACCTTTCCTGGTGTTGCATCAAGATGCTTCCCAGCCTTCAACCCAGAGCAGTCAATTTTCTAATCACGTCCTTTCATACTAATGGAAACTTCTGTGTTCTTCACTCATAGTTTTATAACTGTTTCTGCTTTGTTGTCCTGCACGTTTTCACTTGTACTGTGTTCACAGTAACCACTGCAATAAAATGAGTGTGCTGAGGAAATGGTACAGTTCAGAGATGGAAAGTTATAATCCCAATTCTTAATGAGCATGTTGCAGAACTTTCTAAAATATCTTAGAACATAATTTAGTAACCTACTAACTAGAACTTGATTGTGCTTTAGTAATTTAATGTTCTGCTTTGTTTGCTTATTTCCTTGCTCGTCACCAAACCACAGATTGACTTAGTCTTCTCCAACCTTGTGAAACTAGCCCATAACTGGCAGTAGGTATGTGGTTTAACTATTAAGCTGAACATAAATTAATTGCAACTATAATTGATAGTACTGCTAGGTTAGACTGGGAATAACATGCAGATAGTATAAAAACAGTTTTAGAAATGAGGGAGAGGAAAGGAGACTTTTCAAGCAATCAGCCCACATTTTGATAATGTCTTTGATAAGTGAACTTTAATTATTAGCAGTGTGGGAGATGTGTCTGAAATCTAACACTTTTCTTTCAGAAAATATAGGTTTGAAAAGATGGAAAATTACTCTGACAATACCTAATTCTTGAGAGTAAGCTGCTGTTTGGGGATTTTTACCTGTTTCTAGTTTTAATGTGATACTGTAGAAAGTAGGATATACTCCCTAAATGGCTGCTTGCAGTACTGTCATTTTGTCTTGATGTACATCCTCTGCATGAGGATGTACTGGCTTTGTCTTCATTGACTGAAGCTTTTTTACTGGCTAGAAATCTCCAATTAATGCAATAACATGAATTCCCCTCTTTCCTGAGAAAATATCAAAGTTAAGATGTTGTAGAACTGTAGAATCATAGAATGTCCTGAGTTGGAAGGGCCTGCAAGGATCATCAAAGCCCAACTCCTGTATAGAATACACTATGCCATCTAATACTGAAATGATGCTGTTCTCAGTTCTCTGGCTAATTTTGGAAGGATTCTTCTTTTATGTGGTTCACACAAGTTTCCTGGAACATAGTGGGGGTTTTGTATCCATCATTGTCCTGCTATGAAACACAGAAGACAGAGTTCCCAAGGAACTGTAGTTATCAGGCTTGTCTACTAGTCACTTCAGCCTTGGAGCACCTGAAGCTTGAGAGTTAGTAGGTGTTGCCAGAAGAAAATGCTGAGGCAATGGAAACTCCTCTATCAGTGCAGCCTGAAATCTCCTTTCAGGGCTTTGTTTCAGAGAAATAGGTTAAGTAGAGACTGCTAGCCTGGTTTTTTTTGCAGCCAAAGCCATCTGTGAATGTTGAGATACAGTGAAGCTTTTACAGAACCGGATCATTCTCATTTCATTGTTTATGCTGGCCTAGCACTTGGGAAGGCTTTTTCCTGCCATCACGAGGGCTAGGAATTGTTACAAACAGTTGCTGTTTGAAAGCTGACAGGAATCAATGGGGAAATATTGACATGGGTCACAAGTGGATGCTGGTTTTCAAGTAATTTTATCTGTAGTATCATATGTATGTGCTAAGTATGATAACTATTTTCGTTGCCAGCTTGGACTTTTTGGACACTTTTTTGCATGTAGGTCTTTCCTGTTTTCATGCTGTGTTTATTTGCAACAACAGATGCAGAGCATTTAATATACCAACATAAACTGCAAAGTGTGATACCTGAAATCATACTAAACTCTCCATTATTTGTGCTACTTAGCAGGGGAATAAGTTAACCAGTGATATCCCAGTTGGAGGTTGATTCAGCCCAACTGAATCCCACACAGCTCTTCTGGCAGAGTGACTAAAGGAAATCCAGCTCACTGTGGTCATTTATTCCTCACTTGCAACCCAGAGCTGCAGAGGCACTCCTGAACAGTCCATTCTCCAGCTGGGTTTATTACCATCAGCTACTCTCCGTGTTTCCCAGAGCCCTCAGTGATAAGAAAGTGGTGTAGCAAATCTCCAGTTGGATTTGCAGGGACTTGAAGCTAAAATACTTGTGGAACCGAAGCAGTTTTAGGAAGTCAGAGCCCCATTTGAGCAGTGCTGTTTCTAAGTCTGCATTGAACTGTCTGCTGCCAAAGGCTTCTCTGGCTTTTCTGTGTTCATAGGTATGGAATCAAAGACCTTTGTAAGTTGACCATAGATAATCAGAAGATAGTAAGTAATTTGGACATTTCTGTGGTAATTTGGTTCACATTGCTCCATACAGGTACATTTTTCTCACTGTATAAAAGTACTAGGGGATTTATTCTGCCCTAGTAGTGTTTATCTAAATTATTTAAATGAGACCACAGTTGAACATAATTCTTGTGGTTTTTATTCTCCTCTTGTTAGTAAGAAAAATGAAATGCCTACCTTATGATAGAAATAGCTATCTTATTTCATGAAATGAGTGCATTAATACAACATTTTTTAAGAGTGTCCTACTATTTTCTTTTATGCTTTGATTTTTAAGGTAACTTTTGTGAAAGATTTTATTGAATTTTTTTGTTTCTTTGAGTATTTCTTAATGCCCTTAGACAAATTTTGCAAAACAAAATATGTTCCCGTGTGATTGGTGCAGATCACTGCCAGAACTGTCCCTGAAGAGTATGGCAAATGAACTGTGGGTGTCCTGGAGTATTGTAGGAGTGGCATTTGACACTCTAGTATTTACTACCCCTCAGTATGGTCAGAAAGGAGATTCAAAAGAACATTTACTATCTGATGTTTTGCCAATTAGAAATGTCAGACAAGGCTTAGGAGTCAGATTGAGGACTTGAGATAAGTGAAACTCTAGTGAAATATTTGTTGCGTTTTCCTTGAAAAAAAGCCTGGAAAGGAGTCACAAGAACTTTAGTATCTTAAATAAGGTTTATGCTTTTGAAGTGAGTTCTTTAAATCTCAGTAGGCTATATAAATGCTTCCTTTAATTCACAAACAGCACTTCTATGGTATTAGGCAGTGTGCCTTTACAGGCTTTCTGAAGTGTTAAATAGATAAATAAATTGACAATTAAAGTCAGAGATCTGTATTTCCTGAACTGATTGGACAGAGTTCTTATGAATATGGTAGGATTCCACAAGTTGGGTTTGAAAAGCTGGTTTGTCTTTTTATTTAAAAAATACTGAAGTAGATTTGTAGTAGAGACTATAAAACCACTGTGGAAGTTGGAAGCATGCTTCTGAAACTTAAGTTGTTTCAAAGACTCATCTCCCCACTGTCACATGTGGTAAGTGTTTGTCACCACCCCACAAACCACTTCTGTCACGCAATGAATAAGCAGAATTAAAATCGAGCTATTCTAATGAGGATGGAACCAAAGGCCTCGTGAATGTAGTTCTTTAAGTGCATGCCTATGGTTCATCATACTTAACTTTTTGACCATTTTGTTCCTTAAAGAATATACCAGTGACGTTTTTTATGGTACCAGAATAGCAATTCCAATGAATAGACGTGTCACGGAAGCGCCCAGTATTATCTGCAGAGGCACCAGGCGGGACCTCTGTCCCTGCTGTTAGTGTCTGAGTATCTTCTTGGAAGCATTTTGGCACTTTACTGACTTAACCCAAATGAGTGCTGCTTTGTACTGTAGACAGTTGTTTATTAAAAATTAGCGTGAAACTGGACTGTGACGGATCTTGCTGGCTGTATTGCCATCAGCTTACAACAGTCTGAACAAAATTCTTTCCTCTTCTGCCCTATCATTACCCCCTTTCTGCTATTGAGTACATTCTCCTTCTGGTCACTCTGGGCTGTAACCTAGGAAGCACTGGATCTTGTGCATCCCCCAGCAGGGTGTGAGCACACTGCAATAGCTTTCTACAGGAGTTTTCTATTGTGTGTAGGGAGGAATCCTCTGCTGAGTCTGGCACTTTTCCATTCCTGTGATAGTTTGTTCAAAGTTCAATTTTAAAACTTCTTCCTTTACTCCTTAGTCAATTCTTCTTCTTCCAAAGCACAAAGTAGATATTATTCTATGTAGGGGGTACTATTATAAACTGTAAAGAGTGCTCCTTACTCTTTTTGATTGCTCTCAGGACTGTACTTACATATCTTCTATTACCCATGTCACAAAACAGCTGGCAAACATGCATTAAAAACATGGGTCCTGAAGTATTTTAGGAACAGATGTGTGTTAAAATCAATCTCTATTTCATTTTGAGACTTTGCCTTGGAGCTGTACTATGCTAATCTCCCTTTCTGGTCTGTTTAACAGGTTGTAGAGTAGGGGAGGGTAGATCATGCAGGGGAGAAGGCAGTGCTGAACTCTCATAGCATCTCTTTCTAGAAAATTAGAGTCAATACTAGTCACTCAAACCTTTTTGGCTTACAGCAGGTTCAAGTTGTACCTGTGAAAGTATTTTTTTTTGCATGCCTTTAAAATGGGCTAAAGCAAAAAGGATCATCTTACTCATGTGCTTTTTGATACATAACCTGACTTCCTCAAGCTTGTTCTTTCTCATGCAAAATAACTTTTGCTTCTAGTCGTGGTTTGTTGAGGTAGTTTTTCTTTAAACTTCTTTCTTACTTTTTTCTAAGCAGAGTCATAACATTTGTCCCATAAAAATAAGTAAGATGGAGAAAAAAAACTCTCTAAAACTCACAACCACGTTGAGATGTGGAACAATACACAAAATCATATCGGTGACTGTGTGTGGAAAGTATCATTGTTGCTCTTTGCTTCCCCCCCCCTTAATTGGAGGCTTATAGCATATCTCAGCCTCACAGTTCACAGCAGATATAGCTGAATTATGTGTATTAATTTCGCTATTTATAGACTCCTGGTTGCTTTCAGTCTAAGCACAAGTGGTATTTTTCATTTTGACACAGGAAAGGTCAGCGTTACATTGGACAGTGTCTTCTGTGTGCAGTGGTATTCTTCATGCCGAGTTACAAACCAGGTTTCTCTGCCCGTTGTGTTCACAGGTTATGCTGTGAATTTGTTTTTAGTGTTGCAAAGATGAGTGTAGTTTGCATGGAGCCTTCCAGTAACTGTTTACGTGCCTTGTTAAGAATTGCGTCTTCCTGTTCCTCACTGTACCAACGTTTTCAGATAATATATTTAGCACTTTGGTCACTGTGTGGTCAGAGACCTATTACCCTATCTCCAAATATTTACTGGTTTTACTTCACTGACTAATATTGCAAGTTTTTTAATGCTAATTCTGTTACTCTTTTTAGTGTTCAGGGATATAATCTGAGAAAAAATTTGAAAACTGTTACTAATTTATGTACCTTTTTTTTTTATCTTAATTTACCTTGCCAATTGTCTTGGCCTTGTAAATACCACTTTTCTGGTTTATTAGACACGTATTTTTCAACTAAATTAGTACCAAGTTTTATCCACATTTGCATAGATAATTTGATTTTTTTTTTACTATATCCAGATAAATTTCATGAAAATGTTTTTCTGTATGCAAGAGAAATGCTAAATTTTATGTTGTTTTTTCTTTTTCTCTTTTGCTTGATGGATTATTGGGGGACTTGAGTTGCCAAATTGTTTTTTTTTAAATTGAAGTGTGCTGTGAGTGTCCCAAGTGTTTTAATAGTTTTAGAACAATTCAAGATGAAAACTGGCTTTCCAAGCAGATGATCTTATTTACAATGCCCTTCTGCCTGTATGGTTTTGCATAGTCAGTGACAAACAAGATTTACATTTTTAACTAGCAAAAAACTTCCCCCTTCCCCAAAAGAATACAAGTCATGGATGTTTTGAGTCTTCAAGATGATAACAATGCCTTGAATATAGAGGGAGGGAATCATGAACAGCCTTTATTTTTCTACTTGTGCAGAATACCATTCACTGGAGATGCTAAACTTGTTTGAAACTGTGTTCAGTCTTCCTCTTGATAGTCTTACACACCACCACCAGGTCATTGTCAATAGAATGGCTGGTTTTGCAACCACTAGAGTTAAGTTTCTGAGTTCTTTAGTGTACCTTTTTAAATCTGGATGTCTGCACAATCTGAAGTAACAAGCACTGCTGACTATTCTTGTATTTTTTATTTTCCAAAGAGAACTTAGTCTTCTCTTCCTCCTCAGTTTTCAGGTTGCACAGGCCTAATTTGTTTGGGATGATAAAAGCTGTATTGCTCTTGTTATTTCCCAGGTTTCTGAAAGGCAGGGGCTGGTCTTTATTATTGGAGGTTTTGACTCTCTCAAATTTCTAGGATTTGAAATAGATGGAGGGGAGAAAAAAATTATATACTGTTGTGAGTACAGCAGACCTCCTGTCACTCATCTTAATTGCAAGTAGCTTGTACCTGAGAGACAAGTATAGTGACTTTTCCGAAGTTCCATGTGTCATGATGTATAGAGCTAGTTTCAGCTTGGTTATAAACTGCTGATGTGCTAAAAGTACTGGATAATTAGATTTTTAAACTTCATCACAGTGAATATTGTAAAAGAAGAGAAGAGGGTTTTTTTTCTGAGTGTCCTTCTTCATCAATGAAACTAATACCTTCTGATGTTTGTTGAGACTTTAACATGAATCTTTTATTTCAGAGGTTAAGAAGATTATCAACAAAATACAGAACAGAGAAGATCTACCCAACAGCCACTGGAGAAAAAGAAGAAAATGTTAAAAAGAATAGATACAAGGATATATTGCCATGTAAGTCTGATTTACATGTTACTAAAAGACAAAGGAAAGTGCTTGTTATTCTTCATGTATTTTGAATTTTACTATTTATTACTACTGAAAGGCAAAATTGGAGATAATTTACTGAAAGATAACCTTCTTAAAATTTGTATTTTTAACTCGGAAGGCAAGGGGAATGAACGTTCTTATATTTTGAGAGAGAGGTATCACCTGAAGATAAAAGTGCTGGTTCTGAAGCCATATCAAGCCAGCGCTTTGATTTCAGCTCAGAATAGTTGAGAACTTTGCAAGGTGCTTAAATGTATTTTTTCCTTAGAAACACGTTATTCATGGTACAAAACAAACAAATGCCAACATAAACTCCAGATGAAATTTTACAGAGCCTTAAAGCTCTGTAAGTTTGAAGTAAAATAGATCTTTTTTCGGTTGGTCGTATCCTACAAATGGTGTTGAAGAACTTTCAATGCTGGATTAACTTTCGTTTCTATTTTGCTAGAGCCTAAATAAAATTCTGTTAATGTGTGGACATAGAAAAGTCGTAGAAAGGAGTCAGAACAGAATTTAAATTTTAAGACCACCAATGTGTGGATATAAGATTGTCTGTTGCAAGCTCACTTTGTGTAGCTCATGAGGCCGTGCATTTCTGAAGCTCTTACCATGCCCTTTGATATGAACAGCTGACAGTGAGATTAAAGGCTTCTGTGCTTCCCAGGTCAGCAACAGGTATATTTTGCTCTGCTCAGCTTTCTCTGAATTGTTAGGAGGTTTACAACTAGTTTGCAGTAGAAAATGGTTTTAAGCATCATTAGCTTTCACTTTCAAAATGTGTTCTAATAATAAACTCCAGTGAATTATTGTGTTTAAGGTTGTTGTATACCTGTGTGCTGGGTTTTTCTAGTGCTGAAATTCTTACTGTTTATTAGTGCTTGGAGCAACAATTCAAGCAGTAAACTTTAGCCTAAAGCCAAGGCCCTAGACTGTTTAGCAAGGTGGGCATGGTGCTTGCTGCTGTGCTGAGAAGGAAATACGGATGTGTTTAGATTTCACTGGGGGATGTACATATAACATAGATCACATCTTGAAGAGTAGTGTGTCACTGAGCTGAACTGCAGCAAAATAATTAAATATCATTGATGTTTTTGTCTTTGTTTCGGGTTTTATTTAGTTGGGAGGAAGTGTTTAATAGATGGAGTGAAAAGAGAGAGGAAGTGGTTATTGTCATCTTCTTAGCAGTGGTTATACTCTTTCTTCTGTCCTGGCATTTTGGTAGATCATGAACAAAACAGCAAAATCATGGTAGCACCCAGGCTGTTGGGGAGACAGTAGCACTACAGCAGTGAATGGCTGCAACTAGAGCAGCAGATCTGCATGTCTTTCATCTGCATGAAAATAAAACCTGAGTCAGTGGGATCACAGCTCACAGTGGGGAAATGAATGAACCTCAAAGCTGACATAGAGGAAAATTGAAGGCATATTTTCAGTTCTCACTCATACAGTGAGAATGTCTTCAAACATCCAAGGTTTTCAGCAATAAATTGATGGGAGACCAGCTTGACAGAAATGAGAAGAACCAGGAGAAAGGTGATGATACTTTGCCTATCTCTCGTAAATCCAGGAAAGAATGTACATTTGTAACTTAATCAGAGATCAGGGCTATGTTTGTCAGAAATTGCTACTGTTACCAGAGAGATCGGTTCTAACTCAACACTGGCTTCAGAGTAAAAGATGCATGTTTCTGTTACAGTTTACTAAGCCATCTTAAATGATAGTTAAATGAAACATGGTGTTCACTGGTCACCTGAAGAACCAATTAGTCATCGGGAACTGAACCTTTAAGTTACATAACAGTATCCAAGCACTTAATCTTCTGAAGCTGAAACCTGCAATTATTTTTTCTTGGAGAATTCTGTTCCAGACCTAAAACTCTGTAGCAACTGAGCTGTGGCACATAAAGAGAGGCTGGAAATGTTGACATTTGAAAACTGCTGTAGAGTTCTGGATCTACTGGACTTGGAAGATAGGATCCCTCAGTAGCCTGCTACTTTAATTAGTCTGTTCTGCCACTTAAAAGCAGCTTTTAGTATAAAGCTTGTGACAGTACTGCATGCTTAGAGAGTGTTCTTGCTTTAACCTTCTATGTATCAGAGAGTAATACAGTTAATGGGTTTTAGATTTCTCTAGGCCTTTATGTGAGTGTGTTGTCTTTAGAATCTGTGATCTAAAAGTCTTGTGCTTTTTTAGGAAGCCTTTCATTGTAACGCAGATATTTTTTTGCATGTTATGAGAAGCCTGGCAGAAAAATTTTACCATCTTGCAAGCTTTTTGAAAGACCTTTTTGTATAGAAGTTACTCTTAGCATGTAGTTCTTGTAGGCATGATTCATTGTTTTATTATCAGTGGTGTTTTGACAAAACAAACCCCCCAACTTAACCATACTTGCTCTTTTGAAATATATTTGTTCGTTGTTTCTTTTTCTTGAATTTAGGTCTAATCAAATGCTTAGCAGCTGTTCTGTGGTTGAGGAGTTGACCCTGGGAGCAGCAAGTAGCCTAAATTGCTTGAGCAGATGCTGTTTCTGCAGATACTTCTATTCCCCCATTTGAAGATAATTTTTTTCTTATCTGGATTTATGACTAAAGGAGCCCCTATTGTAGAGATAGAGTGAATGATTTTTGTGTCATAGCTAGGAAGTATTGTTGTCAACAAGAGCTGGAAGGACTGGTGAACCTGCCAACCACCTACCCCTTTTTAGTAACAATCAAGTATTAAAGATGCAGGGGGTTTTTTTCAATGCCAAAAAGAATACCAAAATGTTTAGTTTATTCTGTCAACAAGTAATAAGGCTATTTTTAAGACTGCTGGGGATTTTGGTCTCCAAAGAGCTGCTGTTTTTATAAGCAGCTTTCTCTGAGTCAGTCAATAATGTTTGAGGCAGAAACTTGACATGTCAAAACCCCTTAAATGAAGGAATCTGCTGCTTTCTAGTTCAGAAGTGCCCCAGCAAAGTGCCCAACCCAGTGTTTGGGGGATAGAGGTCAGTCTGCCTGAGCAATAAACCCCAGTCAAGTTTCATGTTGTAATACCTGACAAAGTACTCCTTGGCAGAGACTTTAAGACCTGCCAGCTGCATTAACTCTGCACTGGCATTTTATTCTTTCTGCTTTCCATAAGTGTGCCTTTAATTCTGACCGTCATGATCTGTGTTAATGTTGTGTAGCAACAATTAACTACAATTTTCATGGCTTCTCATTAATTGATTTTTGACTCTTTGTAATGATGCATTCTTAGAATTCCAGGAGATGGTACACTGTGAACTTGAGCATCAGAAGCATCACATAGCAGTAGGAGCTGCTCTGCTTATCTCTACCAGAGTTGATTTATTCATAAATTAAATTAACTGACTTGCTTATGTGACTAACCTTTGGGAAATATTCTTTAATGTACTGTATATATATTGGATTTACTGTTACATACTCATTTACCTGTGTTGTAATTCTTGTTTAAAAAAACCATTATTTTCCTTTTAGTTGATCATAGCCGAGTTAAACTGACCTTAAAAACTCCCCCACAAGATTCAGACTACATCAATGCAAACTTCATTAAGGTATGTATTACTAATTTAACAGTTCTTGAATTCTTTTTTGGCTTTTATTTTTTGTCAGTGCAGTTTTAATATTAGAGTATAAAATGAGAATTTAAAGCTGTGAGGGAAGATATTCTTTTATTATGACTTGAATAAATTTGCAAGCATGATGCCATTTCTAACACAATTTTTAAAGCTTTGATATAACTCTTAAGTGAAAATATAAAATACTTTATTTTAAAGTGGCAGGCAAGCAAATTGGAAATTTATACCATAGGAAAATTGAGATGCAGTTGTTGTGTTCAGATGCAGTTGTTAGTGATAAAAATACCCCATTTTAACACTGTTTTTAGGGACTATAAATGAGGTGTTTGACAAAATGTGTATATTAATACACACTTCTTGCTGTTCATGGCAAAAATGTGCCAGTGGAATTATGACTAACATTCTAAAAGAGAAGCCAGAATTTGACTAAAAACCAGTTTTGTTTTCGAAGTATTAATGTCTTGAGCTGTCTCTGTACTTTATTCTGATGTTTTTACCCAGCATTTATTATTCAGAAACAGGTATTCCTGTAATTCTCCCTGCTTGAATATTTAGCTTGAAAGGCTGAATATTAATTTCGTCAAGATTTATATAAAACAAATTTCAAAACTTTGTATTTTTTAAATGTATTAGTGGGAGCAGGGAACTTAAGTTTGTTCAACAGGATGCTTTTTAGCAGAAAGATTTTCAAATTTTCACTACTGAATGTTTGAAGAAAAAAAAAGAGGACTTATAGTGAATCTTCAGAATCTGAACAGAACATACAGAAACTTGTTTTCTGTGACAGACTTTGGCAGTGCTGTAGCTGTTGTAATCTTGGGCCCCCTTGAGATGACCAGCAAAATTCCCACTAATGTAATTGGGACTCATGTTTGATATTCACCCTTCCTGTTGTATATCAAAAAAAGGATATTCTAATTTTACATTATTATAACAGAAAGCCTCTTTCATTCAGTGCAGATAAATTTTCTTTATAAACATTAATGGTTCCTTTGTGCAATCCCAGGGAGTCCATGGGCCAAAAGCATATGTTGCTACGCAGGGACCCTTAGCCAACACAGTCATAGACTTCTGGAGGATGATATGGGAATACAATGTTGCTGTAAGTACCTACTGAAAAACTGGGTGTTACCTTATAACATAACAGTTGTCTATTTTTTGCCCAAGTTGACTTTCATTACCAAAAAATATTGACAGTGATCTTGTTCATTTACTTCCCAAATCTTGGTTTTTGTATTTTAAATAGCATTCTATATGTAATTAATATTATTTATTCAATTTAACGATGTAAATTCAAAGTAATAATTTTATTGAATGAATGTTAAATTCTTCGTGTTTATGAATAGGTTCTTGCTTGGTTACATCTGTCCCATGGGAGACCTTACAACTCTGACTTTATGTGGACTGACAAAATCAAATACAGAAGCAGCATGTGAAGCAAAAAAACCCCACTTACTTTTCTATTTATGCTAGTTTGGGATTACTTACTGATTTGTATATTCTACAACTATTTATTTACAAACAGCTATTTTCAGGAATACTGTTAAAATTGCGTATGTTCAACAAATTATTTCTGAAAATATTTTTTTGTTTTATCAAGCACATAAATCATGGCTTACTGTAAGAAATAGCTTACCTGTTGGTGCATTTTTATTGTGCTATTCACAGTAATGTATCAAAAATAGCTTCACTTAAGAATTTTAATTCTTGGTCCTTTTTTGGGTGCTTTTTTGGGGGGTTTGCTCCTATTTTTTGCCATCTGTGTCACTTTAAGCAAATATAGCTATGTTTCTTCCAGTTGGCAAATGATTCTATATTTTTATGATTAAGTTTAGAGTTTACATTCAGGCTGAATAAATAAGATTTGTACAGGATTACAGTGAATTTGAATTAAGTAACCTTAATATGTTGTATTAGTGATGTAGATTTTGCGAAGGATGAAACTTTGTTACTTTTTTAGAAGTAACAGAGCATACCTATGCAGGTAGGAAAATAGTATTAATTAGTCTCTTCCATAGTAGCTAATTAAGGAGTTTCAGTATCTTCCTGATAGAAGCAAGTAGGGAAGTGTTGGTTGAAGTTACTTGATCTAAAACCAGCTGACTTGGAACATCTTTTTTTCTTTTCAGATAATTGTAATGGCCTGTCGAGAGTTTGAAATGGGAAGGGTATGTATCCTGACTGCAAAACTGAATGAATTGTGCTCATGTGGGGCAATACTGGTGAAGCTTCATATGCCAAATCCATAACTGTAATAATATTAATATGTTAGATGGAATGAGATTGCCTATCCTTACATTTCTATCCATAGGAAACAGTTAATGAGTCTGCATTTCTTTGCTCCATTTGTAGTGTTACTTTATTATTTAGGTGTCATCTCAGTGGAATATGTGTTTGTACACAGAATTTTACCAATGGTTTGTTTCTGGTCATGTCACTGTGGAAAAAACGTGTCTTGCTCTTTGTGGGATGTGGGCCAACTATCAAAATCCTGAGTCCTTCTGAATTTCCTGTCAATTGATACAGCTGCAAAAACAATTTTTTTTAAATCTCTCTGCTTTATTCTTATGACCTTAGAAGGAAAAAAAAAAATGGTCCAGAATTGTGAATTCCCAGCTTTCAGAAAAAAACTAAGCTTTCATTGCTCCCCTCTGTTTGCTGCAAGCTTGTGCATGTGTGTAGGCAGACGTGAAGTTCACGTCCTAATTTACATTGTGTCTTTTGGCTGTACTTACTGGTCAGCTGGGGTCTTGGTTTTGTTTTCCTTTTGTTATCCAAAAGAAACGTTATTTTACTATCTTAAAAGAAGTCCAGAATAAGGCATTCGGGGTTATCACTTTGTCTGCTCTGCTTCTGTTAATCATCATCCTTCAGTGCTATGCATGAATTAAATCAGAATTCTTTGCTTTAACAGAAAAAATGTGAGCGTTACTGGCCTCTGTATGGAGAAGCAGCTGTAACTTTTGGACCATTTCGTGTTTCTTGTGTAAGTATAAAGCTTTATAAATTAATTTTGTGAGGATTTAGTGCTTTTGTACCTTAAAATAAATGTTCAACAAATGGTTTATATTATAAAAGAAGTGCTTTTCTGATCATTCAGTACTAAATTTTACACAAGGATTCTCAAAGGAATGTGCGCATTTAAGCTGTGTGGGTTTTTTTGAACCCCCCACGATTGTTTTGTTTTCTTTTTTAAAGTAGGGAACCTGTGTGGCTTGGTCTTATATCTTTGTAGTTATTACTTCTTCAGCTTTACATGTGTAGTCTTGAATGTCTGTACCATACTCAAGAAATCAAATACTCATGCAGTTGTTTTGTCTGTTGTGACTTGCGTGTTCTGAAGGTGCATGAGAAATGAAAATGTCTTCTATTGTTGCTTTTAAAATCAAACCAAAAATGAGTAGTGGGTCACCATGAGGTCTCAGTCTTTTCCTGAAGGACTCCTAAGGGATAACTGTAAGAGAAGTCATGATGCAATTGCCATTTACAAAAGGAAATAGCAGAAACTGACTCCATTAATTGTAAGGTTCTCAGGGTATGGGTGAGAATATGGCATGTGGGACCATAGCCACCAAAATCAAAATGATCAGCATTCCTTAGGTGTGGGATAGTATCCAATTTACCTTTGTCCACACCTGTTTATGTATCTTTATTCCTTCCTGCTTTAAATGTGTTTCTAGCCTGTTTGTCCAACTTGTAGCTCTTAGGGCTGTGATCACATTCCAGGTGAAACCAAGGTCCATCCAGCCCATCTCTTGTGTTCAATGACAGCCTAATGACCTAAGGGAAGAGAACAGAGAAACCATGTATAGGACGATCCTTCTCCTTGTACTTGTTAGCTTCTAGCAACAGACAAACAGACTTCCTTAGTTGAGTGTGTCCCTGGATTGTCCATACTTTTATAAATCAGGCAGTGCATGATTAATTTGATAAATTTTTTGTTTGAGTTTTGCTTTTTGTCACCTGCTCTTTCTGACGTTGGCATCATGTTGTTGGAAGAAAACACTTCCCCGTGTCTTTATTTTTAATCTTGCCACAGAGTAGTTTAATCAATGTCTACCTTGTGCTGTTAGTTACTGTTAGGGTGGGAATGAAACATGGCACTGTAGTGATGAGCATGGCTCTCCTTAGTGTGAAGGATCTTACTGGAAACTTTTTACACTGGAGTTCATCATTGGCCTTAGCTGTTCATAGTCTAAAAGAGTGGAATTGATCCCTTCCAGATTGATCTCAAAACTGTTTTTTACTTCTTAAATAAATTACGTGGGTTTGGACAGAAATTGCTGCTGTTTTCCAGTTGAAGTGTTTTAAGGTGTTCAGAGAGAGCTAACATGCCAGTTTATTGAGCTACTAATACTACTTTGAAATAGTCTACCAAGAATTAAGTACACTTCAAGTTCATCTTGTCAGGAAATATATATACTTGCAAATTTTAGTCTGTAAAAAGTCTGAGTAGCCTTTTCCTACCTTAAATTGATTTAAATTTGGCTGTTTTTTTCCCTGTACCTAGTGGTATTGGAGAAAAGGGTTTGTGTGTATGGTCTAATTGATTTCTTGGCCACAGCTGAGAATGTATTACCTGTAGGTTCACAAGTGTCCATGGGCTCTGTTGCTATGCACCATCTCCTTTAAACCCACAAGGTGTTGCAATTGTTCATGGGAAATGGTAAATTCCCAGTAGGAGACAGAAATACATTAAAGCATATATGCAATCTCCTAAATTCTCTGTGGGTAGCTGTAAGGCTAAGCTTTTCAAGGCAACTTCAAATTCTGATGTTACTGATATTTTAAGTACAATAATATTGTTTGATGTCTGCAGTATAAACTTTCCTTGGTATTCCAAAGGCAGATTTGAAAATTCTGTGAACCTAGAAGCCAGGCTTTTTAGGCCACAACCAAGATAATTAATGATTCATTCAGATGCACCCTTAACTGAAAATAGTGAAAAGGGGAAAAAATTAAAGGAGATATCACAGGATAGTGATAAGAAGCTGAAGTTTACACAGCAAAAGTGTTATAGAGAGATGGCTGTGGAAGGCAATCTCTAAATTAAAAGTATAGAGAAATAAACCAAAAGAGATACTTAGAAATATTCTTACAAGATTTATTGATGGTTTCAGGAGCAGACTAGACATTCATTTCAAAATTCACATTTTTAAGTAAAAGGAACTTCTTTCACACATGTTATGTAGCAAACTTAGTTGCTGGTATGTTTATGTTTTTATTGGCCCTCTTGAGGAAATCATAGATACAAAACCAGTAAATTGAAAAAGGGCATCTGAGTTAAAAGTTGGAGTTTTTAGTTATATCCTGTATGCTGCATATTGATTCCCCTCCCCCAGTTCATTACTGTTTTCTTGTGTTTAGGAAGCTGAGCAAGCAAGAACAGATTACTTCATTAGAACATTATTACTTGAATTTCAAAATGTAAGTATATGGTCACTTCTGGTCTGACCTTCAATGATTGCTCAAAGGTCTCTAAAAAGATACAATGGTGGAAACTCATAAAAATATCTTCACTTCTTTAGATGCTGACTCTGCATGTGTATAAATCATGAAGTTTAGAAGTGATGTTATAAGCTTAGTATATAAGGGAAGAGTAGTGAAACTCTTTGTCTTTTATGTATGTTCTTGTTTATCCTAAGGTGTGTTATGCTATTGAAGACCATATGGTAACAACTAAAAAGTTTCTGCCACCCTAGGAGAATTTCACTGTTTAATCCAATTGAAAATATGATGACAAACTCAGTCAAACTTGTAAAAAAAATCCTGTTTCTTCTAGTTAGCATCTTTTTGGGTAAAGTCTGTGTGCTTGTTGGAATTTGCCTTACACTTTGATTTATTATCAAGAGGAAATCAGTTTGACTGAAGCTTGATTATATTCAAGAAAGAACTTTAGTGTTTTAGCTTAAAAGTGGCAGTAAAAAAAGGACTAAGAAGATTCTTTTTAATTTTCAATTTTCATATAAAAAACAAATTCAGATATGTTTTTTTGATAGTTCTGCTAATGTGAAAAATCACTGGTCTTTTTAAAAGTAATTAAGTGAAATTTCTTGATGGACCTTAATAGGCAGCTGTAATTCTTCCTTTTTTCTGATGACCTTGGTTTTACATAATCATCTGGATTTTAAAATGTGGGTTTTCTTAGGCTGCATTGTCTCTAGTTTTTACTACCTATGGCATTTCCACAGGTCTGGGAAAAGTCAAGCATCAAAAATAGATAACTTTCCATGCTCAAGAGGCTGCTATGTTGCTTCTTAAATAACTAAATAGAAGGTAGCTTAGGTCTTGAAACTTGTAGCCTGTAACACTGATCAGAAAATTCATGCCCTCCAGTACATTACTTTGAAGGGTATACTGCAATCCAGAGGTGTGATCACAGCATGGAAAGGTGCAGTATAACCTACCAGTTCTACTGGTAGCTGGGGATATCATTATCATTGGATAATGATGAGGAAGAGGATTTTCAGGGATTCAGGTAGCTGAGTAACTAGGCTGTTCTAAAGCCTGCTTCCTACCCTGTCTTTAGTACTATTGTAGCTCATATTACTAGAACAAAAGTGTACCTATTGTTGTGATCCATACTTAAATACAGTCTTAATTATTTCTCTCATTTTCTTAATTTCCCTCTGAGCGTGAGCACATGCACACATACTGTATTTTGTAATATGACAAAACAACACCTCCCTCCCCCCTGCCTTTTCTTTCCCAATGTAAGTTACTAAATTACAATTAGAAAAAGAAATTTTCATGTGGTCTTTCCCTTTCTTTCTCCCTTTCCAAGTTTATGACTGCAAAGACATAGAATCTTTTAACGTGGTCCAGTTTTGTGGGTCCTTTATCCCATGGGCTTCTCTGTACTGTCCCATAGTTCATCTTCTTATGCATTAGCAGCCCTCAAAATACTACTTCAGAATTCCTCTTTTGTTTTTCAAAGTAATATAAACTGTAAGTATTTTTAATACAGTAAATGACTTTGCTTGTCCACACAAAAAGTGAAGGTTCATAGAACTACTTCTTTCATACACACTCAAATGTGTGCTGTCATTAATGCCTTTCTCCCTGCCTCTCCCTTAGGAGACTCGTAGTGTCTACCAATTTCATTATGTTAACTGGCCTGACCATGATGTCCCTTCATCTTTTGATTCTATTCTGGACATGATCAGCTTGATGAGAGAATACCAGGAACATGAAGATGTACCAATTTGCATACACTGCAGGTATCAAATATATTTATTTTTTCAAATTTATGTATGTCTTTGTTTGGTTCTAAATCAGAATTTATTTGTTTACTTCAGTTTAAAAAAATTCCTTGAGTCAAAACTTAATTCAGAATCATACAGCCTTCATTTTCTTAAAGCTGATGCCACAGTGAGATTTTGCTTCTATTTCAGTTTAAGACAGAATATCAATCAGAAAGAATGAACCTTTGAAAGGGAAACCATTTTGTGGTTCTTAAGACATGTAAATCCTCATGAGGACAAAATAGACCTTGAAGATGATTGCAAATCAGTTATGGAAGTGAAAGCTCCATTCGCGATAGGAGAGACTACAGAGCAGGTGCATCACTAAGAACTCTGTCTTTTAATATGACAAAAAGCATCTTTAATGGGCAGACTGTAGTTTCCAGCTGGGAAGTCTTTGCTTCTAAGCAACTATTTCATCCTTGACCTGAAATTTGCCTGACAGAAGGACTTGAAACTGAACTGCTGTGAAGATATTTTGGTGAATTCACAGTTTCTGATAATTTATCTGGAAAATTTTTGCCTATGATACTTGATGCTTTTTAAAGCAACAAAAGTTCATGTATTATGTCAGGAAAATAATGAATTCAGATTTATAAGCCAGGAAATGTCAGTTGTTGGGGCTTATAAACTCTTTAGAGTTTAGTTATTCTCCTAAAATGCATAGAAGTGTACTGACTTTAGCTGCATTCTTTTTAAACTTGTCACTCTTAAGTAATTGAGAACTAAACCCATAAAAAACTTACTTAGCACTGAAATCTATTTCACTTTGTCCTGTTTCTCTTGAATGTCAATATAGTTGTAAATGTTGGCGCTTTACAACAGTGTAATTATAATGTAGTAGATATGCATGAATTATAACTTCATGTGTAAAATGGGGGAATTCATGCTATTAGGAAAAATAAACGTGATAGTTGATTGCCATTTTTATAACTTTGATATTTATGTTTTTTAGTTAAAAAGCAGAAAATATAGATGTAATACTAAATCAGAAAAATGCAAGAAGTCTTTAAATATATTCTGTTCTGCCATTTAACGTGTCTGTCATTAAACTTGGACAAGATCCCTACCGTTGAAGCTAACTACCATGGTATTACTGTGGTAACTGGTAATAGTGTGATGAAAGAGAGAGCAATAAAATCGTCAGCACTGAAGCATCTTTTGTGAGCACTGTTCCAAATGGTTATGAAAAACTTGCATTAAAAACTTCAATGCTCCATTTTGCGCTGCTGATTTTTTTGTTTGTTTGTTTTTGAGACACACCATAGTGTCAGGTTGAGTGAGCTTAAAATGATAGTTGAGGGATTTGGATAATTTTTTTTTAATGTGGACTCTGGAAATATAAAGCTTAGAGTGTGTTTTTAACAAACTAAAATAATTTCTAACACATAACTGTTTATGTTCATAGTGCAGGGTGTGGAAGAACGGGAGCCATCTGTGCCATAGATTATACATGGAATTTACTTAAAGCTGGGGTAAGGAATCTTAAAAGTTTTGTGGCATTCTGTAATTGCATAACTGTGATTGATTGAGTTTCCAAGTGTTCTAAAATAGTGAAATGTTTATGACATTCTGGAACTCCCTTGACAGGTTGGATGTTTAGTTTCATTGCATTCATGCTTTAGTATGAACTTACTTTCCTTTAACAATGAGTTTTTATCTAAAAAGGTCACTATAAAATTCCAATTTTTAAAAACTATATTTCAATATAAAGTGATTTTTCAAATTCAACTTTCTTAGTCTCTCTGATTAATGTTGCAGCTCCTAAAGACTGATATTTCAAATATGAAGGGATAACTTCATTCTGGGATTTTTAGATAATGAAGCATCATATTAATGACTTTGAAAGTCTCATTTTGAAAATACTTGAAATGCTCTCCTCTGGTCTAAATCAAATGTCAATTTGGAGTTGCTTTTAAAAAAAAATTAATAGTTGCAGTGTGGAGAGAATAGATCAGCTTTAACTACGAAATTAGACTTGGTTTTGGATGTCTAACAGCTTTTGTATTGTTTTTCTGGCAATCAGCTATGTTAATCTAATTGACTTGCTTCTGTATTTCAGAAAATACCTGAAGAATTCAATGTATTTAATTTAATACAGGAAATGAGGACGCAAAGGCATTCTGCAGTGCAGACAAAGGTATAGTTTGTTTTAAAATGAATGTGATAATACATCATTATTCTTTGTTAAGGTCTTGTGCACTAATTTTTTTCTGGTAATCTATTGTAGGAGCAGTATGAACTTGTCCATCGAGCCATAGCACAACTATTTGAAAAGCAACTGCAAAAATATGAAAGTTGTGCAGACTGGAAGATTGCAGATGGAGTGGTATGTGTCTTTCCCATATGAATTTCAATCAACTGTAGCTGTTACCTTCTGATCAAGATTTTTCTGTGAAGTCTAGTTCTTAAAGATAAGTGTTCAGTGGTGTTAAGGCACATAGAGAACTTGTTTGAACTGCAAATGGTTTTTGCTGAGCAGGGACAGCTGGTCTATACTCAATTTACACTGAGGACTTGGTTGTAAAAGTTGAGTCAGGTTATTATAGGAACACTTACAATACACACCAAATGCATTTGCAGTGGGGGAAGAAATGGAAAGAATTATAGTCTGGATGAAATGGAGGACTCTTAATATTGAATTGTGAAATGTGCCCTTACCTTGGTGAGGTGACAGTAGTTGTCAGGTGATCTGTTGCTTGAATTGTCAGTATTTAGCCCAATTCTGATATATTGACAGCAAATGAAATTTTGTGGAAAGGCTGACCTTCTGCAAATTGGTTTTTAAGCAGTGTGATGAAGAGCAAGTGAAAAGTAAAACTCCAACCTACATATACATATATTTGTATACGAATATGTGTATCCATGTATGCATACAAATAAAAATAAATTAACACATACAGTGTGTATATCGGTGAATTCTGTCTGATCTATGTTTAGGTTAAACTCCCTAAAGGGGAAAACCTTTACTGAAGTTTTTTCTTCCTTCCCCCCAGTGTGGTGTTGGGCCCAATTTTAAAGCAGGAAATAGGTGTTAATCGGATTCTTCACCTGAGACTTGGGTATTGAATGACATTGCTTCTGCCTTGACTTGGCCCAACAGTCTTGACATAGTTGAGCAGGAATAGCAGTGAATGATCTTACTGAGTTCTGATGTCGTGTTGAAGTACTGTTTGCACTGGAATATACTGGGGGAAAGAAAAATAAGTTTAAAATGCCTTTTTCAGGAAACTTCGTGCTCTATCCTTTTAAGAAAGGAGAAAAGAAGTGGAAAAAATAGTGTTTTTCATTGGTAATCACAGTATTTGAGGATTTTTTCTGTCTTTCTGTACTTCAGCTTTAAATTTCACGTCCCCTTTAGTTTTTTTCCCTATTTTATGTTTAGGTATGTCTTCTTGTCTGCTACTGGGCACTATATGAAAAGTGGCTTTTTTGAATCGATATGTTCTTTCTCTCCCACAGTCCAGAACTCTGTATCATCCTTCATCCCTGACTGTGTTTTGTGTCTTCAGTGATTCTATCTGTCCCTTCAGTACCTAATTGTTGTAGATTCCTCAGGTCTCTGAAGGGAGTATGAGTAGTAACTTCAGGACCCTGTGAAATGTCTGGAAGCAATTTTAAATCTGCTTTTATTAACAAGCATTGCTTTAATTTTAGGGGTTTAGCTGCTCTATACTGTGCTTTCTAGGAAGTCTGTAATGTTTTTCATTCTTGGAAAAAAGGCATACATCCTTCTCTTAACTCCTAAGAATTTATATCAGTTAATGCAACACTTCTGGAATCTTAAGTCATGATGAGAAGCCTGTGGACTAAATGAAATATCAATAGTGCATGCTGCTTTTATTAGTTACAAGTTTGATTAAGCTGATATGTGAATTTTTTTTTTTCCTGAGGAATGAGTATGACAGGGTTTGGAATGTGCAGATTTATTAGCTTTGTACATAAGGGATTTCTAGTTACTTGAGTTTTGGTCATAAAATAATAGGTAGATCAGTCTACTGTATCTTCTGATTATTTGACTTTCATTTGACCTGTGTCTGTGCTCTTATATAGAATCACAAAAGGTCTTTTATTTGCCTATTACTATATATACTCTATTACTTATTTATGTATTCCAGAACATGAGTAAGGCAGTGGCACAACAAACTGATACTGTTTCTGTAACAAAGGCAAGTGCTTTCTGTAGCAGAGCTTGAGAGATTTGCTGGCTGAGTAATAAAACAAGAGCAAATAGATGATGGATAGGTAATGTGCATGGAGGTGAGACAGGGAGAAATACCAACTCTGAATGGCAGTGATGGAGTTCGAGTTCTGAGTTTTCTTGGATATAATCTTGGTTTGTAATCAGTAAGTTGAAAAGGAAGTAGAGTTTTAGCAGCTATTTGGAAACTAATAAGAGCATGGAACGTAATGTCATTGTGTGGGTACCTTGCAACTGGAATACTGTCTGCGGGTCAAGTCTGCTTATCTCAAAAGTATATTACAGAATTCAAACATTAAAAACCTGGACAAACATCAAAGGTTGTTCTTTGATGCTTTGAGTATTTCTGCAGAAAGCTTGATGGGAAAAAGGTCTCATAGGTAAAAATTTTTTGTATCTAAAAATTTGGTACTTTAATTTGCTATTGTCCATTTGTTAGGAAATTTGCCTTCAGGGAATTAACTGGTTTAGGAAAGTCTTTTACCTCACATATGCCGTTTAATGTTTTCTTGGTAGCTTTAACCTGATTCTTAAAACTCTGAGACTTACTTGAGACAGTGTTTTTGCTATTCTGAAAAAGCTCCCTTTTCTTCTCTCCAAGGGTGTTATGTAGTATCTGTTGTATATAAGGTCTGATTTTCCCTGGAAAGTTTTTAGTTTGCTTTCTCTTAAAAACGAAACAAGCGTTCTGGAATGTATCTTAGTTTAAAAGCTGATTCCGATGCAGGAATTTTTCAAATAACTTTATTAAATACAATGTAATATTCTAAGGTTCCTTCACAGATCTTACTCTGCCTGCAGATGCTACAGTAACTGTGGAATCTTGAACATGTGAAGGATTTTAATTATGTCCAGTGGAAACAATTCCAAATAAAATAATGTGCTTACTTTGGATATATTACTGTTAGTTAAATAGGAGATACTACGGGGCTGAATGGGAAGTGTTTCATTTATTCTATTTTGATAATACTCTGAAGAGCTGGAGTGCTCTGTAGGGTTTGGTTTCATGGTTTTGTTGTCCAATTGCTGTTCTCATTTCAAGCAGTGTTTGGAATGAATTGAGTTACCGAGGCCTTTGTAAGCAGGGCTTGCCAGTAACATCACAGTAAAAAGTTAATCTGATTGGCAGCAAGCACAGTATTCATAGGGAAGTAGCTCAGACACAATCCTGAATGTGTGTTCCTGTGAACTTGCCAGCTTTGCCCTGCTGGAAACAATAACGTAAAAAGTCAACAACAAGACATGCAGTGTTTGAAAAGAGACTTACAGGGTTAGAATTTCTGTTAGGATTTGATAGAAAGATTCGAAACCATGTAGAGAATGCATATATGATATACTATAGTAATTGTATACTCTTACCATAGAGTTATACATATTGTAATGTATAGAACTACAGATGTACTTAAAATAATACTAAGTATGGAAATTAAATGAAATGAGAAAAGCTCTGCTCAGATACCAGTACTTTCAACAGTCCCCCCAGTAGTCAAATTTCAGAGTGAAAAATTGCTACTCAGGAGCAATTTTTCTCTGATAAGAAAATAATTCAGATGCTAAATTTGATAATTAGAACTAAACACACACCCCCTTAGTAGTACTCTTAAATTTGCAAAAAATTAAACTGGAACAGTCTTGGACTCAGCCCCTTTCACACTGGAATTTTTGATCATATTGTCATGTATTTGAAGTCAATAACTGTGCTTTTTGCCATCATTGGTTTTGTTAGTACTGCTGTGAAAATATAACACTTGGTGTTGTGTTTGGAAGCTTTGAAACATATGTGAGTTGATTAGTCTTGATCATCTGATAAGATATCAGTCAGATTTGTGTCAGTAAAATATCTTACAAGTTTTTTGAGAAGCTTCTTCATGATCTGAAGCGAGCCATAGCTGTCTTGGAAAATCTGAATCAGACGGAATTCCATCAAGTTGGATGTTCTGATTGGATGTAGGAAAAGGAAAATTGATTAAAAAACAAACAACCAAGTTCACTATCACTTCAAAAATACTTATTATTAAATTTTGTCTCTTGACAGTAACAAGCATGTTACAGTACTGCAAGTCCTTGTTTTACCCTTATCCACAAGTAGAAGCTTGTGTTAATAAACACTTTCTCCAAAATCTGGCATTGCTGATACTCTCCAGTGTCTCTTGCATTTCTTGCTGTAAAAGAGACAGAGTTCTGTTGCTGTGGTTGATTGCACTTTTAGAAGTCATGGAGGAATCAGCTGCTATAAGAACAATGTTGAGATTTGAAACATTAGTGGTTTTGAAACTGTAAGTCAAAAGACCTTGCTGATCATATTCTCTTTGCTGTTTTGCAGCTTGCAAAGATACTTTTTCCATCATGGCATTCTAAAAAATCATATATGTCTTCAGTGACATTTATCTTGTTGCTTGTGCTTAGAATGTTTTATTTAATCTGAGTCACTGGAGTGTATCGTTTCAGTCTGAAATATTTCTCATTTTATCTACTGATTCTAAGTGATTCCCATGATGCTTTATTATAAGAGCAAAAGGAATGCCTCAATTCCTTTTAAGGGATTACTTCTGGAGGAGTCTTTGCAGTAAATTTGCCAGTATTTTATCAGTACAGAAAGCTTCTGAATGACATTAAATATTTCCACTGTGAGTTCCAAAAAAAAAATTATACGTTAGAATTCCTGGGCAAAAGGTTTTGCATTGTAGGCAGTGTGTGTGAAATCTCAGTCTAAGACTGTGATCCTCTATTTGCTTGAAGTTAGTGACAACTGTCTTTGGTGATTCAGCCATAGTGAGAAAGACCCACCCTTGGGAGATGATAACAGTTTAGGTCACTTCAGCAAATTGAATTCAGACACTGCATCTGCCATGAGAATTCCTTGTTTCTCTGCATTACTACAGGAACATGAGTTGCTCTGTTAATGTAGTCTTTCATATGTAGTTATGCACACATTTCTATATATGTGTGATTTAATAGAATACCTATAAATTCTTAACTCTGAACATTGATCTGAGTAGCTGCTCCCTCAGCGAGGACATTCAAACTCTTGCACTGTTGAGTATTTGATGCATATATGCACAGAGGTTGGGGAAAGGTCTTTTTCTTTTGTTTACCCAGCTATTGTTGATGCTTCTGTTGTAGTGAGAAGTCTGCCAGGGTAGGATAAGTATCTTCTGTAAGAAAGCAGAGTGCTGCACTGAGCACTTATTTCACTGAATTGCACATTTGTTAATCCATTTTTAAAAAAATTATATGTGAACTACGTATGTTGTCCTGGTTTGTCTAAGCTGATACTTCTAAAAACTGTATTCTGCCCGAGAGTGCAACATCTGTCTAGAGAAGCAGGAGGGTGTTGACTGATGTCGATAAGCTGTGATTAGGAAGGCTGTGGAAGGCTTTTTCTTAATACTGCCATCTGCTCTTCTCAACAGATGTGGTCATTCCAATGAGATACCCTATATTCACTTTTAGGGTTGATCTTCCTCTTTTCTGCTCTGTGCTAGTTTTTCTGCCTGTTTGCCTTTTCACTTCTTTTGATATACAACAGAGAAATCTGTGAGTTGGTATCACTCAAGGGTGCCCAAAATACCAGTTATTCCCTATTTCTTGTGGCATGGAACTGGAAACAAGTAAGAGCCTTGCATTAAGAGTTCAGCCAGCAGCGTTTCTTTGGACAAAAACAAGAAGAGAGCCAGTAGTAACAGCAGCACTGATATATGAGTACTCTCTTCTTTCCTGTGTGTGTTAGTGCATTTGGCTACTGCTTTAAAGTTTTATCATCTTCAACCTTTGAAGTAAAAATCTTTCATCTGCTTATCTAAAAGTAAACAAAGTCATCAATCCGTTGAGCTAATTAAGACAAGAGTAGTGAAGTACCTCTTTTTTTGGTGACAGTAATTCCTATAACATTCTTGCTCCTCATTTAATGTGACTAAAACAGTGAATGGGTATGGAGTTTAACTTCTGAACACCTATCTGCCTGAAGCTTTCCCAGTGTACAAAGTTGCAGTAACCACTGACTTTTCTGGGGTTAAATTTTAAAGTACCATTTTGTGTGTGGATTTTCTGTTGTTTTTGGTTTGTTTGGGGGTTTAAATTGTTTTTTTTCCAAGTAATTGTTTTTGTAAACTCCGTGGTTGTGTATGTGCCTTGGATATTTGAGTTCATACACATTTCTGTAAGGTGTATCTATACCTTTTATTACCAGAGGCAAAAATGGCAATGCCTCTTCAGCTGCTTCTTGCTATCTCAACTAGAAACAGCTTCTTACTGTATACATGGAGTTTTAAAAAGCTTTGACATATGTTAGCTTCCTTAATAAGCTTTTTCTTCCGCCTGTGAGAAAAGCATATCTCAGGAAACATTCTGTTCACAAACACTTCACTTTACAAACACAGGAGGACAGGGATGCAGCTGCTGGTTTGTTTTCTGGACAAGTTAGTCTGCACCACAGCCAACAGGCACACCCTTTCCCTTGCCAATACCCTTTAGAAAACTGAGTGCATAAATAAGAAATCTGTGCTGGTGGAACTGAAGTGGGAGACTTTTCTGATCGGATGTAGGATGGAGAAGTTGATGGTCAAGGGGAGGAACTCTTGTGAAGTCTCACTCTTTCTATTATCTTTCTGCCTTATGAAACTTTGATTGCTGTGGAGCTGAAGCAAGGCTATATGGAAGGAAGAAATGTTTTGTGATGAGTGTGATGAAACACTGGAACAGGTTGCCCAGGGAGGCTGTAGATGCCTCAGCCCTGGCAACAATCAGGGTCAGGTTGTAGAGGGCTCTGAGCAACTTGATCTCATTGAAGACGTCCCTACTCATTGCAGGGGGGGTTGGATTACATGGCCTTTAAAGGTCCCTCCCAACACAAACCAAACTCCTATGATTCTGTGAAAACCAACCAACCTTGATTGACAGTAGTGGGAGCTCCAGTTGTGTTCATTTAAATGTGAGTGAGTGGCTTTTATCTGCTAATTGAATCTTACTCCAAAAAAACCTCGATAGTTACAGCTATTGGTCAGCAGGACAATGAACTCCCTGTGCAATTTCTCTGAAAGGGCTAACACAATCCATTTATTAAGGAACAATAGGGTATTTCTGCTGGAGTACTTGTGCAATATTGTATTTGACAGCAAGTTAAGGGGGGAGGTTGGTGAAAAACAGTAAGAAAGATCAAAAGATTTAATTTTTTTCTTTGCAGGTAAAGCTCCACTTAGTACATTGAGGAATAGAATTTGATAATAGACTCTTCACAGTAGCCAACAGTGGTATGGTAACTTTTAAGACTAGCAATAGAAATTAAAAACTTAAAAATAATTAATCTAAATTTAAGTGAGATTAGTTAGCTGTTGAGATAACTTACTTGTAGTTTGTCTTCCAAAGCAGAAATTGCTCACTGAATTGAAATGCAACTATCACATTTGAAGCAGAAATTAACAGGGAATTCCCTCTTGTTTTGTAAGATTGAAGAAGGTCAGTCTGTCACCAGTCTGAGCAGGTAGCCTGGCAGATGGCAGACCCTATTGCATGAACCTGGTATTCTGCTTTGCAATGTATTGCACTGATTTGGGATGTTTGTTGTTCTTTTTTAAAATTACTTTTTGAAAGAGAATTCCTGCAAGAAAAGCCTTTAGGTAAAATAGGCATTAAATTAAGATAACACTAAGGTCTTCTTTGGTTTTGTTGGGTCTTTGGCTGTGGCACATGTATGTCCAGGGTGGGGTGGAGAAATGAGTGTGTGAGTGGCTTTGTGGGGCTTAGCTGCCTACCAGAGCTAACCCACAACAATATTTTATGTGTATATACATAGAAGTGTGTATGGATACATATATTTATAAATAAATACGTATATAAAATATATCTTATATTTATGGTCCTCCTAAAGCAAAATTAAAATCTTCATGCTTTGCTGAGTAAATTAAACTTCATTGTACACAAACGAGAGATGATTTCAAAGTGTTTTAGATCAATGCATTAGATCTTACCCACTTGTCACTTTACAGTAGCTGAAATTCTCATTTTCGTAGTACAGTGTAGATGAGCCTTATCTCCAATGGAGTGATTGTAAAAGCAAAACTAATTAGACTGGAAAATAAATGCTTTCAGTATGAATAATTGGGAGAGTGTAACAAAGCTTGCTCACTACTAACCTGAAAGATCAGCTTTTGAGAATTTTCTGCAGTGGATTATTCAATTACAAGCAGAACAAAATCTTTAGTCAGAAAAATCTGAAGTTGGATACACAAGATACAGAATAATATTTTACACTTAGTAGAGTTTTGAAAGTGATCTCTATATGATAGACAAAAATAGGTTGTGTTGTTATATATTATTGTCAAGTATTATTATGAATCTCTGAACTTCACAGTTCAAATATTGTGTGTATCAGCTTTACAGCCATGAGTAAAAAAAAACCCCTTTTTCTCTTAATCAGGATGAAAACAATACAGAGAATGCTGTCAGTTCTTCAGATGCTGAGAAACAGGATTCTCCTCCACCAAAGCCTCCACGGACCCGCAGGTAGTTAACTATGTTAATAGACTGTTTTAAGCTGAAAGACTGAAAGATTGACGTTTCATTAATATAAAATAGAATAAAGCTACTGATACTAAAAAGATTTAAGAAAATACATTTTTTTCTATTTATGAATAGAAATGTACATAATGCAGATAGAAATCTTGTAATTAACTCTAAATAGAACCTTTAATTACTTTGAGAAGTCTGTGTTTGAATATCTCAATCTTGCAATGACTATCTATGAGTAGATAACTACTGCTTTTGACTAGAGTATGCCAGCAGAATGCTGTTCTTCTTGAGAAGAAAAATTGATCTTACCAGTCTTTTCATACAACAGAGGAAAAAGAAAATCCTTTCTAGCTCTTAAAATGCATAGACTTAACTTTAAAAAAGCCAAAAGTAAGTCTGAATCAACAGATTCATCAGCCTAAAATGGGTACCCAACCTGAGTGTTAAGAGAACTAAATAAGCAACTCTCCTGAACTAAGTGTCCAAGTCCCCTAGCTAGCTTGTGGAAGGCTATATAGGACCTTGGCAGGTGGTCTTGCCTGTGCTACATGGCCTGTCATTACATAGACATAAATAAGCACTTGGGTTTCCTAAAGTTGTAGAATGACATAAGGAATCACCAACCAGTTAATATTCTTACTTAATAATTAGTCATAAGGAAAGTTTTATTGCTATAAAATAAAAAAAGAAAGAGACATGGAAATGAGTTGGGGCTTTTTACAACCAAATGACACAGTTTGTGCTGTGTAGGTAATATATTTTTTACGTTATTTAGATTGATGGTAATGTGATTGTATTCAGTTATGTAGATTAAGATGGTGACAGATGAGCTGTGTTCATGATGAGTTCCAAGCTCTTTTTGAAACTTAGTCACTGAAATTAGAATTATGATTCCTGTTCAATAGGTAATTTCCTTATTAATGTTTCTTGAAATAATCTTAGGTGCACATTGCTTTTTATAATTTTATATATTCATGTAATAATAATATATGCATAATTCATGTTTTAGCACACATCTGTCTTATCTGTATTGCATTGTTCTTTACTTGCTGCATTAAGTTAAAATCTTTTAATCTCTCCTTAAAATCCTGGTCTTTTTTGGACCTGTTTCCATAAATTCATACTTTTCCATCTGCCAGCACTGGCAGGCAGATTGGTTCCTTAGAGGTGAATAAATGGAAGCTTTTAGCAAAGCTGTTGTCTTTCTAAAATGGAGATTATTTTTGAAAAACAATTAATTATACCCCTCATGGAAGATGCTTCTGAGGAAAGACTTCATTTACTATTAGTCACATCTGCTCAGAATACCCACTAATAGAATGGTTTTTTTCTTGATGAGGGAGGTAACTTTACAAATCTGCAGCCTGATTCAGTCAGGACATAGAGCCAGGTTTTGTGTATTGTGGATGTTCTGGCATAGGTTGACCTCCTTTTCCTGGGGAGGATGGGAGAGAAGAATCCATGAAAGATTCTAATGTAATCCCCGTATGGAGAAGGGAACATTTTTAGGTTGCCAGCCAAATGCGTGCTCGAGCTGTGTGTGTGCTGTCTCTAAAGAGGTTACAAGCAAGTTGCTAAAGCTACTACTTTTGAAAAGAAATAAGGCTTTTAAATTCTTTATATTCTGTGTTGTAATTGGCTCTAGAGTGTGTAATTAGTAAAGCAACTTGCATTTTTTTAAGGGAAGGCTTAGCAGTTGCTTTGTTTTCTAAAGCAAAAAGGGCTGCAGTGACTAGTAGTGCAGAGTACTGTGGGCCGGCTTGGTTCCAGGTGAACCTGCCCGAGATGATCCTGACTGAGCAGGAGGAGAGTTGGTTTATGTCTCCTGACCTCAGGGTGCTTGTCTGCCATAGTGCTACCAGACCAAGCCATGTTTGCTTACACAGTAAAGCTTATGATGCCTATCAGTTGTTTTCTGACAGCCCGAAGACTCTTTGCTGGATGAGAGGGTGACATCTCTACAGCCCTTTTCTCTGGCCAACCTCTCAGTAGGGGGTAGAATTTTTCTGTGAAGGTGACTTTCTCACCTGTCTCTTCTCTGATTTGTGACATTATTGTGACATTATTGTGACGTTGTCTCTGTATCCACTTTAAACTTGTAGATCTCTTCCTCTTAAAGTGTTTGTGCTAAGCAAGGATGAGATGTCACTAAAGACTTTTACCATGTAAGATAGGAAGCTTACTCAGAGAGGGATAATTAATCCTTTTAGTACTTCTGTTGGCCTGGCCGTGTGTTGGGGAAGGAGTGCTACAAAGTATAACTTCTAGGCTGCTTTTATGTCTGCCTCTTCTTGGAAGTTATGAGTATCTTTAGGCTACTGATAGTAAATCCATATTAAATTGATATTTTATTTACTTAGCTCACCATGAAGCATCTAGCTATATTTGTTTTGCAGGGGTTTTGGAATTGTATTGCCTTCCAATCTATTATCACCTTGTAATAGTTCCATGTAATTAATATTTGCTGTACAATATATAAGCTTAGTCGTTTAGCCTAATGTCTCTCTCCATTTGATGTCAACATAAAAAAATTCTAATATTATCCCTTGATTATTACAGAGGTAAACAAGAGCAACTCATGAGTGCACACATCAGCACCTTATTCTAGAAATTGCTTGGCTTTGCAGTTGATGATCACTTCTAGTGAAAGTCACCTTGAACTGGTGACTCCAATTTCTTTGGAGGACTTGAGGGGATGCAAAGTGTTCTTTGTTAGACATATTTAACTATTTTCAGATGAAGGCAGGAAGAGTATCTTAATATCTTTAAATATTAGTCCTTGAAATATTTGTGTATTTAGTAGTTAATTCTGAAGTATTTGGAAAAAGAGGTGGTTTATTTTAATCAGGCTTGGTTACAAAAAGTTCTTTATTTTCAAAGTTTATTTTCAAGTTCAAATGCAGTTTGAAATAAAAGCAGAAACTCAGACATAAACTCACAGAAAGCAAAGATGAGGTAACAGCTTTTTTTGTATGCAGTGTAATGAAGAGCTACATGCTACTGTCTGAAGGAGAAAAGGTGAAATATGTAGCAGTTTAACTTCTCATCAGATTAGCTGGACTTCAGTCTAATGACAGTAAACATATTTCCAGGGTTAAGTGTGATTCTGTTTCATATCAAGCCCTGCAAACTGTCTCTGCATCTTCTGCAAAGCTAAGATTGATTGGTGTTCCATCTTAGTTAGCTGTCTGTAATTTGTGTGCCACAATTAAAAAACCAAAAAGCCTTGGTAAGTAAATTTTACTAGATAAATTCACCAGTTGGTTATTTTTATTCATTTGTTATACTTTCATATAATTTTTTTAACATACAAATTATTTGTAGTACAGTTTGCGACAGCTTCGCTCACTGAGCTGCAGCTTTTCTTTCGCATGGATGGCAGTGATTTAATGCTAAAGTAGAATAATGTGGTTGTCTAGCTTCAACCTGCTTATGTTTAGATTAATTTTCCTATTTTAATTATGAGGGAGGGTGTAGAGCTTGGTATCTATTTTTGGTTGATCATAGCAGCTGCATTCCATGACCTTGGCATCACTCTCTTTTATTTGAAACACCCCATGGTATGCTGCATAGAATAACTGTGGATTACTTAAGGCTTTTTTTTCTTTTGAACACTAGCCAAGTTTCATTTAAATCTGAATCCATGGTGCCCAGTTTTAATAATATAGCTCTTTTCCTAATGGAATTTTAAAACATTCTAAAAAAGCAAAAATAATGTTGCTATCACTTCATTTTAGTTTTGCCTTTTTTCATGTGTATGTTTTTGGTGGAAAGCTGTGGGAGGGCTTTTCTTTTTTTTTATTTTAAACAAATTGCTGTACTTTTGACAAACTGTTATTATGACAAATAATTTTAAAAAGTCATTATCACGTAAATCATGGTTTACCTGACACCTCAGAAGCCTTTGGCACCAGGGCACTGCATCAGCTGCTCAGGTTGTGTGGCAATAAAAGGGTACAAAAAAGCTGCCTTGATCACCTCAGGAAATTCCATATCCAGTTGTGTATGAGGAAGTGTGAAGGTAGTCTCATTCCAAGATGGTTAGTAGCAGTGAAGAGACACTTCAAGGCTGTGTCATGACAAAGCTTTCTATCTCTTTAGTTCACAGTGGGGTTTTACAAATGTACGTGTGAAATGCTTGCTTTTGCAATATATAAAAGCAATACAGGATTTATTTAAAGGTCTAATACAGGAGAGCTTAATTCTCTTTCTTGACTGACCAGGCTTTCTTTGATTCACTGGCTCTTTTCTATCTCAGTATCCTCTTTCATGAACTTTCTATTAGTTTCGTGGTATTTTAAGTCAAGCTGGTTTTACTGTCTCCTGTTGTTTGTAACAGTATTAGTAGTTCATCTTCAGATAATTTTCTGCCTCAGGGGGAGAAGTGTCTGTGGAGCACAGCTGTTGAAGGACATGCCCAAAGAATGCATTATGCAGCAGCACAAAATGCCCAAGATTGTCTGGCAAGAGTTTTAGAAAAAGCTACTGCCAAAGAGACCTTCTGAATGTGTACATATTCTAATACTTCTGCTGTGTGGAAACAAACAAAAGCATTATTTGCAATGCAGAACATGTGAAATAATAATATTAAAATGTCAGTAAAATGGAAAAATTTTTACCTGTTGGCATCTGTTTCCTTATTTAAAGAGAAAAACTACATTAGGATGCTATTTGGGCATCTTGATTTCTGAGGACAGATATCCTTCAATATTAATAAGGGAAAGAATGATTTTGGCAAATAATTTCTCATTTGATTGCTGTAAGCTCCTATTTAAGAGTGAAGGAATGACATCTAACTTTAAATATAATGGAGAACATTGTAGTAGTTCTGTTGAGCTGTGTACAGGGAAGCTGTTTAATCAACTTTTAGGTTGCTGATTTATGCAGCATTTCCCGTGTCATCAGCTCTATGGATACATGTGAGGGAACAGTTTGTATGCATGTGGGTCTCTGTTTACTAATGAATCAAAGGGAGTAGAGTGATTTCATTGAACAGTAATTGGTGAAGAACTTAATGAATTTTGACTGGTATTGTGGACCTGTAGCCTTGTCATATCTACTTTAATGCTAATTTGCTCCTTTAGCTAATTGTAATGCTTAATGTTATGTCTGTAGCAGATAAGAAATTAGTTTTGGTGATTGCATGTATAACTCTGGGTCAGGAAAATGAGGTCAATAAGGGAAAACCATTATTTTCAGTAGGAGGATTTAGTAGAGATTACTGATGAGCATCACTGCTGCTAAAGGGGGCATGTAAACATTTGTGCAAGTGCACTCTCTCTCTCCCCCTCTCCATGTCCCCCTCCCCCATTCAGAACTGAGGAGAGAAATCCAAGAGGAGAGAATTCTCCTGTCCTTAGAGTGTACTAAATTGGAGCACAATTTGCATCCCCCCTTTCCTTGTCTTTTCTTTACTAATTCAAGCAAACAACTTAGTCTCAAGCTTATTCATTTTTCAACAACATCTAGAGGCAAAAGTTCCCAGTTACTTCTGTTAAATTGCTTTGATGTGCTTTGTATTCCTCCTGTTTTAATGTAAAGAAAAATAGTGATATACAAGCACAGGGAGGAGAGAAGGAGAAGAAATTTGAGGCCCAACTCTTTGTGACAGGAATCAAGCAGACAATGAAAGAGGTCACTCGGGAGAACTGCAAAGGGATTTGGGATTTTTCAGATGCAAAGATACAGTAACTTTTAGAAGATAATTTGGAAGCTGTGAAGCTTGCAGTACTTCTAGGGCTTGGGATTTTCGTAAGCTGAGAATCTAAACAGTTCTCTTTAGTATGGAATCCTTTCTAAGGATTTTAGTTCTTCAACCCATACTGCTGTAGCTTGGTGCTAGTGAAGTCACAGGGATGAAACCTGTCCCAGGTCACCTGTCACCTGTCCCAGGTCAGATATGCTTTTAGTTCTGTACAAGACTCAAGTGTGAGGCAGTCCCCTGGGGTTATTTTGTTTTGTTTTTCTGAAGGTCATGGTGGTCTCAAGAATTTGCACTTGGTGAATCCATTTTAGGCCTGGTTTGGAAGTAGGGGAGCAAATCAGTTTGTATCACTTTGACTTTGTAATGTGACATGCAGACAAGTAATGAGAGCCTGTCTGATGCCTTTCTCTTGTAGACAGGCAGAAATTCTTGTGCCATTGTGTGGTCCTTCATATGCTGGAGTGCCCAAAGCTAGATGGGATACTCCAAGTGGGGTCTCATGGTCGAGGGGTAGAATCACCTCCCTCAACCTGCTGCCCACGCTGCTGGGGATGCAGCCCAGGATACAATCGGCTCTCTGGGCACATTTCCAGCTCATGTCCAGCCTCTCACCCACCAGCACCCCCAAGTCCTTCTCCACAGGATGCTCTCAATCCCTTCAGCCCCCAGCCTGTGTTGATACCAGGGGTTTGCTCTGGCCCAGGTGCAGCACCTTGCACTTGGCCTTGTTGAACCTTGTGAGGTTCCCCTGGCCCCACTTCTTGAGTGTGTCCAGGTCCTTTTGTTTTTTTAAAAGCTCTGAATGAAAATTATAAAAATGCCTAATTTCCTGTGTGTAGACAAAACTTTTGTCAGTTATGCTAAATGCTTATAGTCAATTACCCTGCATCTAATCTGAAAGTAGAATGACCATATGCTTGAAGAGCTTCTCCTTTTAAGTAGCTTGAGATGAACTGCAATTGTAAGTGCTGTGGTCTCACTGATATGCACTGTATATATTTAGATCATATATATTCTACTGTGAGTGGTCTTTATACTGTATGCACCTCATGTCAACTAACCTTGGTCTGCATCATTAGCCTTACAACTATTCACAGACTATCGAATACAGCAATATAAAAATAAAATCCTCCTGGGTATATACAGAAAAATAAAAATGAAGGAAGATATTCAGTATCAAGTGGGCTGTAAGGATCTTTTTTTTTTTTTTGAAAGAAATTTTTCTTGGCTTTACTGAAATTTAAATTCCATATGTCAAGTTTCTCTGAGCTACTTCAGAAGGAAAAAAGTAGTGAAATGCTGCCACAAGAGGGCCTGTCTTACAGCATCTTTGAAAAAATGCTTCTGGGAAAGGATGTGAGCAATCTTTGAACTATCAGTGAGGATTAGCTGTGGCCTGAATGCATGTCTTTGTGATGTTCTGAAAGATGTTTTGAGTGTGTTGACTTAGTTCTTGCCTACCCCATTAGTCATATTCTATAACCATTGTCTGTATGCACTGGAAGCTCTGTGTGGAGTTTGATATTGGTATGAAAGCATTACTGCTGCAGAGGGAGATAGCTACCTAAAGTCTTGTCAAAATACAGAAAACTTAGACAATTGTGTTTTGTTTGTTTTGCAGTTGCCTTGTAGAAGGAGATGCTAAAGAAGAAATCTTGCAGCCTCCAGAGCCTCTGCCAGTACCACCAATCTTAACACCATCTCCCCCATCAGCTTATCCAACAGTCACTACGGTGTGGCAGGACAATGATAGATACCATCCAAAGCCAGTTTTGCACATGGTTTCATCAGAGCATTCAACAGACCTCAACGAGAATTATAATAAGTCAACAGAACATTCAGGGAAGAACGAACCCAGCGAACATGCAGAGAAAAGGCTGGAGCGCAACTTAAGTTTTGAGATCAAGAAGGTACCTCTTCAGGAGGGACCACGAAGCTTTGATGGGAACTCCCTGTTGAACAGGGGACATGCAGTTAAAATTAAGCCTGTGTCATCCTCTGTAATTGATAAGAGCTTTAAGCCACAGGAACAGATTTCAGGGGATTCATTTGTAGATGCTTCTCAAAACTCACGTGTGGAATACAATGTGCCACAGTCTAATACAGCCTTAATACCTTCACCAGAAAGTCAGCAGGTGTCTGATACACCACCAAGACCAGACCGTCTGCCTCTGACAGAAAAGGGACATGCCACGTGGTCACTACATGGGCCTGAAAGTGCACTGTGTACGTCAGCATCTGGAGACACATCTTCAGACACCTTGTGTCACGGTGTTAAAACTCTCTCTCTAGCATCAAACACCACAGTTGAACATCCTTCCAGTGATAATGTTGATCATACCCCTATTTCTGTCCGAGCACCCCTCTGTTTTACTAATCCTCTCCATTCAGATGATTCTGACACGGAGGTGAACTTTGATGGAGCCGTGAGCAAAAGCGCATCTAACGTGTCAACCGCAAGTGCCACAGTCTCTGCTGCCACTAGTACTGAAAACATTTCTGCCAGGAAAGTATTGCCAATGTCTATTGCTAGGCAAGACTTAACAGCTGTAACGTTTTCTGAAGATGGCAAAGGTAGGTTTCATTGAGGTTCAGAATTGCTACGTTTTAACCTACCTGCATCTGTAGAGATGGACAAAATAAATTGCTTTTCAGTGCAATTTTCTAAATGTGAATTGAATCAGTGCAGTGTGGCAGCTTCAGAGAGGGCACAACACTTTTCCTACCAGCTTTCAGTTTGCATGTGAACTATTTTTGTTATAAAGTACTACAGACCTTGATTAGCTGCTTCAAAAGCTTTATTGTGAGCACTTATTTGATGCTTTATTTATAATGTGTTCTTATTTGTAGGTTTCTGTGTTATTGGTTGGCACATTTTTTTTCTCAACTCCTAGTTTCATGAAAGTGTCTATAATAATGGAGGTTTGACTAGTCAAAGTATTTTCAACGGACTTGTCCAAATACAGAACAAATTCATGCTTACTGGTTGATGTGCTGTTCCTAAAAATGTAGATGTAACCTCATTCACCGTGCTGGTCTTTGAACTTGCTCATGATTTGGATCTTGCATTTTAATAGCATTGTAAATATTTAACTGTGCTTTCCTCTTTTTCTGTACGTGGCCGGGGTAGACAAGCTAATATTGCCGTTCATCTAAAAATCCAAGTTATGCTTTCTTAGTGTTTTGAAAATTATTTAGTGGCTTTTAATCTTTTACAACTTTTTTAAATTTTTTTTTGTGAAAGGGAAGTTTGCAAGCTACAACACTGTTTGTCAAAGGCAAAAGGGTCCCAAAACATGCAGATGCAGATTTCAGTCAGGCTGGCACACTTAGATCAGATGGAGGACAGAGCTGGGAAGAACAGATTAGGCCTCGATAACTGCTTGTGCAAAGGCTGTGGAGCTGAAAGGAGAACATGAGCTTCTGGATTCAACTCAGTTCTTGTGCTTGGAGCTGCTTACAGTGATGGCCTCGCCTCAGGAGTCTGTGCAGACTTCATGACTGTGAGGTGAAATGGGGCTCAGTGTATGATGTGAGGTGCAGAACCAGCTGAATTAAAGCTTTCACCAAAACTAAGCTTTGGTGAACTAAGCTTTCACCAAAAGTCATGTATTCAGTAATGTGAACTGTTTTGCAGCCTTAAAAACAATCTATTTCTATAGATTTTTGTTACATTATGTATACAGACAGAACAATACTTGCACATACATGTATGTTTTTTAGATTGTGACACATCAAAAATGCTCTGCAGAGCTTACGAAGCCCTTTGTCATTGTTATTTCAACTTTATTAAGTAGTCTTGCTTGGATTTGTTTTTAGATTTACAGGCTATAGTATTTTTCCAATACTCCTTTTAGCCAGGATTTTTTTCGTCTTTCCCAGGGCAATAATTGTTTATCACTGTTTGGAAATCATTACCTCTCCATGCATCTCATTATGTAGATGCTGTAAGAATGTGCAAATAAAATAAGTGATATGCCATAAATGATAAAGAATGGGAGGAATGTCACTCTAGAGTTTGTTTCATGTAACGGTGTGTCAGAAATGTCCTGAAATAACAGTACAGCCCTTGTGCTGCTGGTATGTTGATGATTTCACAGGAATGGATTAAAATTTTGACATTAATTTTATATCATTTATCTCTTTTTATTTAGGGTGTATCTGATCCCTTTTTGTATGATAGTGAACACTTCCCATTTTATATTCTGGTTGGAGGTCTTGTAATCCCTCTGGAACTCAAGAATATAGGTTTATATGGCTTTACACCAGTGATTCTAAGCCTTGTTTTACAGTGACTTTCTCAATTTTATACTTGCATAGGAGTCTTCTGTCTGAAGCTGGGAATATGGGTGCAATCATTGGGGAAACTTGCCTGTGAACTTACCAGCAGCCTAATTGCTTAACCATAACTGCTGGTGTGCATGATCTTACCGCATGGTTAAATCCTCTTTTTAATTCAAATGAAGTGAAAAGTAGTTGTACCCTGAGCTAAAAAGAAAAAAAACAAACAGACAGAACAATAAAACAGCAACAACTCCAGAGCAGCAACAACACCCTAAACAAAACCCTAAAAACTCACTTTCTGTTAGTGCATATCTGTGTATATGGCTTTATTTTCTGGTTTTATAGAGGTCATTTCCATTAATGAAGGTTTTCTTAGGCTGTATAGTAAACTTGAGTTGGAGCAGGTCTCAGAAGTCACTTGGAACACAGTGGCTTGTGCAACTTGTTGGAGTTCTGTCCCTGCAGCAGCAGGGCATGCTGGCAGGTCAAGCTCCATGGCTTCATTAGCTGAAATGTGTCTTCATATTTTTGAATCCTGTGCAGAGTACAGTTGTCAGATGAGATTTCTTATGGCAGCAGCTACTTAAAATTGTTTTAAACCTTTAATTACTACTTCAGATTTTCTAGCAGGTCAGAGTGGGGCTTTTGCTGCCAGAAGAGCTTGTGTTAGTACACTCCTGAGAGGTGAGAGGGAACAGACTGGGGACAGGATGTGGTACTGGCACCAACAGTAGCCATCTCCTCTGGCTCCTATTTACCCTTCTGGTTAATAAACCTTGCACTAGACTGTTTAACTAGGTTATATCAGTGGTGTGGAAGCTGATGGACTTGAGAAGCAAAACTGGGACCTGAAATAATGAAGAAAAAGTATTCATCAGAGTTGTTGAGGTCTTTTTCCTCCAAAATATTTAGTCTGGAAATGTGTTTTCCTTTTCTTTGTTGCATAACCCACAAACTGATCCTACTCTCTTAATGTCAACTTAGTGTTGTTAGTATGAAGTTGCTCCAGGGCATTAGTTTGGTAAACCAAAATGTTTTATAATATTTAGAGCAAACTGTTCTTTTGCTATAAGTTTTTATACCAAGTTTAGGATTATCTCATGTATCAAAAGATCAACTTCTAGAAGTTTAGGAGGAAAATCTAAGTGTGTTTTTTAACTTATTTAAATATCATATTTGATTTAGATGCTGATGCTAGTGAAGAATCCTCTCCCCCGCTCCCAGAAAGAACACCAGAATCATTTGTATTAGCAAGTGAACAGAGTGAGTTTTTGATGTTTTGTGATAACTGGAGATAAAATGTGAAAAGCATTTCAGCATTGTATTTGAGTACAATACAAATACTCTCTGCTTTTGGTTAATCTGTTGGAGCAAATTATAAAATGGAATGAAATCTAGCATGTATACTAGCTTATTTTGAGGTTTAATTTTCACAAGCTCTTGAACACAGTGAAATTGTTTTTCATCTTCTGACTAAACATGCTGTTATATGATATTTAAGTAATTGGAGACTTTGATATTAATGGACCTGGTTTTCATTCTGAAGGGTATGGAAATGAGATACACTGGGGAAATGCAGTACAGTTAGGGAATTTCCCAGCTATTTTGGTTTCCTGCTGCTCCCAGGTAGGGAATGGGAATGCACATGAACAGTGCTTATCTGATTCCCCTTTCTTGGGGAAAGGAAAGATGATGATGCATCATACTGCACTGCTTGTAGTGAACAAGCCCAGTTTGTTCCAAGTTGAATGCAGTTCACTCTTTGCCTGTATCAAAAGGGTAACTGAAAGAAAAAGCTGACACAAGTGATGTGCTTCTATTGTCATAGTTCATTCATCAAGCTAATAATGGCAGAATACGAGACAGATTAATTGAAATTAAGTGATAAATTAGGCTGATGCTTGGTATCTTCCAGAAAACCTAATATGATGCAGTTATTTACTGAGGCTTTTGCTTAGTGTCATTGTGAAACTCAAAAATTTTTGGCCCAAGTAGTTAATCTAGATGCTTTCAGCATAAAAACATTGAAGTTTTGTAAATGTGTCCCTTGAGCATCATAAGCATAGGTAGTTCAGAGTCAAAGTCATCCTCTGAATATTATGGACTTGCTCCTTTTCTGTGACAACACAAGAAACAAAGCTATTTCCTTTAAAAAAAAAATCTTTCTGGGACTGGAATAACTAAAAACACTTGCATTTTGTTTGTGTTTTTACATGATGTCTGTAAAGGACAGGTATGGCTGTCCTGACTTGTGTGTGAACTTAGGAGATCTGAAAAACACATACTGTTACTGCACAGCTGATGTAACAAAATTTCTGAAACATCCTTAAAAAGGAAGCCAATTCCCCTGTTGGTTAGGAACCCTCAAAGGAAGGCAATGAACATCCACGCTGCAAGCACTGCAGTTGTGTATTTTGAATTACATTGTGGCATTTTGCCTTATCTTGAACACTTTTCACATAAAGAGATTTTCATGCTTTTACAAGCATTTAATCTAAAAAAAGTTGCTTTGGAGCACATTTCTAATGCTGTGTACTAATGCCTGATCATGGGGAGAGCTCGAGTATGCTGAGTTTGATTTAATTTTTCCTAGGCACACCCTTGCTGAAGCCAGTTGTGATTGCGCAGTCCGAGTGGAGCATATTGCATGATCAACATCTCCCTGAGCAAGCAGCCTCCACAGTAAGTGTAGGAGACAAGTCTATACTAATCAGTCATTTCTAGTTCGATGGGGAGACACAACAAAAAGCAAAATACACACTTGTGAGAAGGTGCAGCTGTTGGTCGTCTCCAACTGGCCGGTTTTTCCTCCGCTTGAGCTGCTGAACTGATGTATTAAGTGTGTTTTCTTTCCAAGGAAATTATCCGGTTTTCTAAGTTCAGCAATACTTTTAAGAGAAGTCATCCTTAATATACCTTAAATTATGGCCTTCAGAGTGTAAATGTGCTGCTTTTATAGAGCTTTCTGTCTGCCCTTAATCAATCTTAAGTCAATTTAAACTGAAAGAGATCTGCAGTCTCTTGTCTAACCTGCTGCATGAAGCAGGGCCTAAGCCCAGGCTGACCAGGGCTTTATCCAGTTAGGTCTTAAAAACCTCCAGAGACAGACACTTGATATCACCCATTTCACAGCCTGATAAAGGTTTTCCCTAATGTCTGTATTTATTTTAAACAAACCATTTTTTGCCCATCAGATTTCACTTTTCAGTCATCTAGCTTGAAGTCATCCAGCATGAACAGCTGGCAAAACTTCAAAAGCATGTGAATCTTTTTTACATTTGTGCCTTTTTTTAATGCAACTCCAATACCTCACTTCAAAATAACAAAAAACATAGATGTGAGTTTTCAGGGGCTATAAACATAGTATGAGAACTAACCTACCTAATTGTGCAAGTGATTTGTAGTGTCATATTTTCAAATTTTTATTAAATGCTAAGTAAGGTTCTAATAGTAAATTTTCTTATTAACTACTGTAGCATTTTTGTCAGCATTGAAGCAAGCCAAAAATGTGAAGGAAAATAGGTATTTCCACAAATGTACGTTTTTGGAGGTGTTTTCATAATCTTAAATCTTTTATTTTCTTTTAGTGTTTTGCAAGTGGTTTATATAATTATTTTATATATCTCTCATTAACAGAGTTTGAAAACAACTTCACCTCTACTACCTGGTAAGTAGTGGAAAAGCTTTTCTAATTTTTTTTTTCCAAAATATGTTTTTCCTACTGAACAAAAATTTGCTTTTGCTCTGAAGATATCTAAGTAGATTGTCAAAACACTGGCTTTTCTGAAAAGGCCTTCTATTTTTAAACTGTATCTATATGTATGTTGCATATTTATCCAAGTCTTTAGTTTTGTTCTTCTGAAAAGGCTTCGATAGGAAGTGTGGTCTACCAGCTGATGTTTAACTTTGCAGCAACCTGCTTCAGCTGTAACCTGATTGTCTGCATGTTTCTTCTGTATCTGCTTGAATGGGCTTGTACTGTCCACTTGGAGCTGCCTGATAAATACCTGGCAGTTTATTTTAAAATAAATTAGTTTAGGAAATATTACAGATTTGCTACTAGAGTGGTTATACAAGTAATGCAACACATACTTACCTATCATGTCTAAGCACCTTTAGCTTAGAAAGAACATGAACAGATGCATTTTTGTTGATGCATTAAATGGCATCTTGTGGGTTTTTGCTATAAATAGATGCTATGTGGGATTTCAAATATCCATGCAAACTGTAAGACAAAACAGTAATCCAGATTTGGCAAGCAGGAATGTGTCACCGTCATTGAACATTTGCTTCATAAACAGTTTTGAAGTATCATTTTTAAGAAATGGGAAATCGGCTTTTAAAGCTTTATTTTTGTAAATTATATTTGATACCAGTTGTTTTCTGGACTTCAATTACAAGTGGCATTGCCACAGTGGTGACCAAGTGATTGTGGTCTGTGTGTTTTCCAGATCATCCTGAAAGAAGCAACAAAACACCAACTGACATTTTACCTCAGATTTCTTTTTCCGGTTCCACTGATACAAGAGGTCAAATTTCAGAATTTCCTGCAGAAGTAACAGATATTGGTAATTACAATTCATTCAAAACATAATCACTAGATGAATTAAACAGAGGATTCATTAACGGTACTAATTTGGATTAATGCTACTACCGTCTCCCTCCAGCTCAGTGAGATGCAGACAAATAAGCCTGCCTTGTCTCTTCAGCATTGCTGAAGGAATTTTTCCCAGAATCAACGACTGAGTAATTCCTCACTTCATTTTTTTCAGAGTGTGTAAAATATAGAATATGTCAAATGGGGTGTAATGTCTCTAGAGCACTGAAAACTTTTGGAAATAATACCTGATAACTGCTTTGGTGTGCATAGAAGGAGAAAAGAGAGATAACAAGGGCTATAATACTGTATTTACTGATAAATACTTTCCAGTGAGGTTTAAATAGTGAACTATAATGATATACAAATTCCTTGTATTTCTATTTCCTGTGACCATAGTGCCTTTAGAACGCCTCATACTACAAAGTTGTTTTCTAGCCCTGAGAATAAACCTGTTCTGTAAGAGCAGGAGCAAGTCTTAGTGGTCCTTCTGACTGCTGCCAGCATTTGTGAGCCTGTGTTGTCTGAGTGGACAGAATATTAAACACATTTCTTTCCTTAGGTTTTGGTAACCGCTGTGCAAAGCCCAGAGGACCAAGAGAGCCACCCTCAGAATGGACATGATCCAAGAACGAATGGACATACTATCATTAAGTTCTACTGGAAAACTCAAGTGCCACTGAGAACTAGAAAAATAGTATTCCACTTTTCTGGGGGGCAACTAACACAGAGCAGTGTAGATCTAACTATCCATGGTACACTCTTTGCAGTACATCCCACGCAAAACCTGACACATGGTTCACAACAGTGGATTCCAGTATTACAACTTAACTTTTTGCTGGGGCCATCTACCTGCCTTACTACACTTAGGAGAAAGTATTAATACGATTTATTTTGTAACTTCAAGTATTATTGCCTTAATGTCTTTTAACCCTGTTACACGCTGCTTGTAGACATATGTTAATATAGTAATACTTTTGACAGATTGTGTTTATGGACTACTTTTTGCTAACGTTTGAGTACCATGTATGCATTATTTTGTATATGTACAGGGCAAGTAAGTATATAATTTGATAAAGTTGCAATCATAAAATATTAACAGAAGATGTAAGAAATCTCTGCATGATCTAAATTTTTGTGTACCTTATTTGTAAATTATTTGCCCTGAAGTTTTAGAAAATAGTTTCTGGGGTTTTTTACAAAAATTGCTGGACACACACAGCCAGAATTGCAGGTTAGCAGAGATAAAGATTGTAATACATTTTGTAAATTGTAAGCAAAAGGTTATTTTTATATTATATACTGTTTAATTGTCAGACCTAATTTGTTCTGGTTTTCATCTAGTCATGGAGATTCAGTAAGTGCCTTGGAACAGTATTGAATTCTCTTAGCCTGTATATGTTACTTCAGTGTTTTGAGTTCATCTGGAACTAGATTATCAAAAATATTTGTACGTTTCTTAGTATATTTGAGCTGAGAGTAAAAGAGAAACCATTTTGCATAATCAACACTCCTTAGTTTTCATTTTAGTGTTTCATCAGTTGCAATCTTTAGAAAATTCATCTCTATCACCTTTCTGTATAGTAGGATTTTACAGGTTTAATATGGCGTGTTTCTGATTTGGGAAAACCAGAACATACTGGTAAAAGGACTGTTTCAATACCACTGTCTTCTCTTACAGATGGGGAATACCATTTTTGTTGTTCAACGACTGTGTATGTAAGAAAGCAACTTATATGAAGGTTCACCTGGAGCCCTTGCAGCTACACTGTATCTTGGCAATATATTACGTCAAGAGTTAATCCTTATAAGGATTCCTTTATTAAACTTTTCTGTAATACAATCTTTAAATTAAAGAAAGTAAAAATCTCATTATGGGTGTTTTTACTCTTAGGAAAGAAAACTGTGTTCGGAAGCGAAGTGAAACAGAGTGAAGTGTGGCAGTCTGGCTTTGCTTGTAGATCTTGTACTTGAACAAAATACTGACACTCAGGACCTTAGTTTTAGTAACTGCTTTCAAAGTTCTGGCCAGCAATAATGCCAGAGAAGCAGACAAGGGTGTTTTGAGGAAAAATGTTCATTTTAGGTAGTGAAACTATTAATCTGGACTTCAGCCATGGAAACATTATGTCTAATTTACTACTTGTACCTTTAGGGCCTCTCTGATAAAAGACAGCATTAGCTGCCCAGATAGCAGCCCTGTAGTAACTTCCAAAAGGTGCATAACTTGCAATTACTGTCTCTGACTGTGGATTAATCACCATGTGCTTGGTACACGTGACAGACTGTCAAGCTGGGGAGCACTTTCAAAGAACTGTGTGCGCTATAAATGCTTCCCATGGATGGAGTTTTGCAATTATTCGTTTAAAAATAAATATTTCAATAATATATGCCATCTGGGATAACCTATATCAACCTATGTATTCCTGATTTGTAAACAGTTCAGAAATCTGGACTATCCAGCAGTTGGCAGAATAAAGTTGGCCTGAACTTTGTTTCCCTTCCCTCGTGTTGCAGATGATTAGCTTAGACTTTCACTCTTACAGAGCTGCAGTTTTGTAATGCAAAGCGGGCTGTCATCACCCCTGGACAGGCAAAATTGTTGTAACTTTTGGGGAAAAAAGAACTTAAATAAGAAAATTTCCAAATATGTTTTGGCTGTGCTTTTCAAGGATCATTTCCATATTTTTCTACCATGCAAATACAGAACTGTGCAGGTAGTAGATTTTCTGCTTTTCACATATGAATTTCACTTAGAGCAAAGGCTGACCCAAATCCTTGCACTATATACAGGCCATCTGGCAATGTTTAATTAAAGAACATGCGGGTTCATCTTTTTTTCCCTTAGATTTGCATGGATTTGGATCATATTCCAGACTGAGTTTGTCACAGAAATTTTGCAGCCTTTCTTTGCTTTAGCAGCAATTGTCCTGTATGAATTTCTGTGCCCTTTGACAGAGCTGTTTTACAACTCACTGTTGCCTGCTTACATTCATCTGAGTTTTATATTTTCGCCTATTGTATTTCAGATAAGCTGACAATTTTAAGTGCAAGGTGAAACCTGCTCAATGTCATTACTTTCTGTATTCACTCTTGTGGGTGGTACGGAGATAACTGCAGGGCTGGGTGCTGTATGCTGGGGAATTTCACATCATAACTTGGAAATATTATCCAATCTTAACAACTCCATCAAAAAAAACCCAAAAACAAAACCAAGACCCTTCCTTGTGGTTTATTTGAAATGGAATCAAAAGGAGTTTAGAGTATCCTTTGCAAATTATCACTGAATACAGATCTAGATCAAGTAATTTCGTACATGTATTGAAATCAAACCTGTTTAGCTCCAGTTTTCCATGTTAATTTTTCTGAAAGCAGTCTTCAGCTTTAATCTCTGAAGTGCAGCTTTTCAGGCATACAATTGACTTGATCACTGTAGCAAAGTAATGCTACTCAACCCAGCTGTTCTTATTCATAACCACTGCATTAGCTTGTTTGTTCCTTCAGTATTTTTCTAATATTCCATTTCTTGTTTTTTCTAAATGTATTAATATTGAACAAATAATGCCGTAAGTTATCACATCAAAAGAAGGATGAGTTCTCCGTGTTTTAGAAATGTGGATTCTCAAGTCTCAGAATAAAGCTGACCTCTACTAATATCATCGCTTATCTCTATTACACAGCATATTTTAGGTTTTGCATTGATTTGGCAGGTGGAGTTCTATTTTGGTAAGTAATTAGAGCATTATGTCAGCATTTTTATTTCTTTTCTGTTAGGAGAGCCTGCTGTGTTTAGATATAAATTGCCTTAAAGAAGTTTCTAACTTGGGAGCTGGGCAGAAAAATTAAAAACTCAAAGAATTATCTCTGGGGGTTTGTGCATTGAAATTACTGGGTTGGGTTTCTTTGGAGACAGATCTCTAAAAGAAAGAACGAGATTAAGTGTGACACAGTGACTGGGCAGTGCCATCACCCCACGCTGCTCCCAGAGTAGTTGTTGTAGCTGTAGATCACACTGTTGGGAAGCACCCACTTATGAAGCTCTTGCCTGCAGCATAACCCTGGCACAGAACCCAGCAAGCCAGGATTGGACTAGGGAAAGACTAGTAATGAATATCACAAGGGGAGTTTGAGGAGGAACAAGGAGTTAAGGATTTTGGACAATGTAACTGAGCAAATACTCAAGCAGATACAATTGCACCCAACTACTTTGTGAATTTTTTCAACGCTTGAGGGAGGAGTAGCATCTCCACAGTATGAACGAACAAGTTGCAGTTACTGCAGCCCTTCGCCAAAGAAGGGTCTTTCTCATAATCTCAAAATGCTCTTCAACTCTGAGGAGTTGAAACAGCTTCTAGGAAAGGTTATCCTGTGTGGGCTAAAATGCAAAGCTGAATGCATGGAACACATGAAACTAGGACAGGGCATAGCTGGGACAAGCCAGTGCAACGCACTGACTGCCCCCCTGGAACCCTCAGTGTATTTTGAGCCTGTTGAGACAGAAAGTCTGCAAAGTGGTTATAATAGGCTTAGTAGCATCCAGTAATAGGCAGTCTCTCTCTGATGTGACTTTTTCTAACCGTTTCAGTGCATGCACTTATTAAAACACAGGTTTGTCAAATGTTGGGCTGAACAGAGGTAGAAAATACTGTTTTCTTGGCTTCAATGCTGTGGTGTCCTTGAGATCTGTATCAAATGCTTCATTTCATCACTTCTAAGACTACGCGGCAAAAGGTTAGTATTTGCAGTCTTAAAACAGTGAGTAAACAAAATGTTGTTTGCCTGTGTGCTCAAATCTCACAATCTGAACTGCTAGGGTAAATGGTCTTTCCTTGAAGAGACTTAGCTGAAAACATTTTCTGGTTTGACCTATTTGGTCACTGTTGCTGTAACAGTCGATTTCTTTAACAACTTGACTGTTGCCTCTGAAATTACACTGTATCTGCATGAAAAACTTACTGTAGTGAGGCCAAGGTAAGAAATTAGTTTTGCATTTCAGCTTAAATCCCATAAAGTTACTTACCTTGTGTGTGTAAACAGCCATAGGGAACTCAATGCAGCCATTCATCTGCAGGGTTTAGTGTGTGTGTCAGTGTTTGCAGTTCTGGGACACTCATAAGGAGAGTGGTTAGCTCTGTCTTTGGCAGCATGGCTGAGCTCCATGGATTTCAGCTAGTGAGCTGGAAGTTGTCTTTCACATCTACAGTTCCCACTTTGATCTGCAGAGTTACTGTCCTTCATGTAAAAGATCACAGGCAGGTAAGGAAATTGATATTTTGGGCAGGTAGTGCCAAAATCCCATGGAGAGCTTGACTGTCAAGTCGAAGGAAGAGCTGGACTTGGATCAAAGAGGATCCCATTGTTCAAACATGGAGTATCAAAGACTGTGAGGAGCTTTTCTGTGTACTTGACTCTGCTCACTCCTCACCAGAAGATGCCTGGTGTGTGGTTCCATCCCAGTATATAATCTACTTGCTACATCTCTGGCCTAATCTTAAAAGGACAAAAAAAAGTCAGGTTAATAATCTGAGTTTTTCCAAATATTTGCTATGTTTGTTCAAATTTGTATTTTCTTTCTTGCTGTTTTCACATTAAACAGTATATTCATTGTTGAAATGAGCCTAGAGAAGCTGGCAGGATGAAGACACAAATCTTTTGAGGAAACATGCCAGGTGTCCATTTGCTTTAGCTGTTCTTTTATTTGCTGTATCTCCAATATGGATATGCTTTATGGTGAATATTTAACTTTGCAATATTGCTTACACAATTTATCAGCACTGCCCAATTCACTTCTCATTTTAGGATTTCACTCCTGAATGCACTGAACACCATTATTCTGCTGCAAGTGAAGGATTGGGTCTGATACAGTCTTAATTCCATGTGTTACTCTGGTATCTGGACACAGTTGAACCCACCAGTGAAAGGCTGGCAATTTTTTGAAAAAACAGTAATGTAGCTTCTGATCTGTTTCACTTGAGATAATTAAAAGCTAAAATAACCATCCTTGTAAACTGCAGTAGGGAATCTAGGGTTGCATTTCCCATTAATGTGAACAGCCCATACCGTCAAGCTTTTCTGAAAAAGCACTTGTATGTTGATTTTTATAACAGTTAATTAAAAAATGACTCATAGCTCAGGTTATGAGATCTGTGGGAAGTAATTTGTGAGAACTTCAAAACTGAAGCAAGTTGCCTGGATAGACAAAGTGATCCAAAACATGCTCATAAAATGTCATGGTCTCTGCTTGGTGTGCAGTAAGAAGTGAGTGTGGCAGGGTTGGGAAGAATAAGGAGCACAGTAGCCCTGGAGGAGAGAAGCAGGAAGAGCTGAACTGTAGCAAGTACAGGGAGGAAACTGCCTTTGCCTGTGGGTAATAAAAGGTTGAAGTGAACTTGTTGAGCAGGTTCCCAGTTTTGTGAGCTCCTCAGAAGGGCAGAAAGGTGTGGTTGGGTAACAGGAATGCAGCACAAGGAAACTCTTCTTTAAACAAATTGATGGGTTTGAGTTTCTGCAAAATGTGCAATTGAATACCAGCCTCTTGGGTTTGCCTGATCAGGCCCAGGGAAAGATTTCTCCTTAGGGTAGGAGAAAAATTGGTGGTGGGATTTAATAAGGATAAACTGACTCTTGAAATGTCCTGCACTGGGTGGGAGAGATGAAGAATTGTAAGTTCAGAAAGCCATCTGTTGTCACATAGATTTTGAGACCTCAAAGTGACACCTGAATGGGGGAGCTTTATGATACCATTGCCATATAATGAATGCATCTTTATCTGCCTGCTGACATGTAAATCACTGATAAGAAGGACACAATGCAAGTAATTCTTTTTATAATGTAAATCAACCTTTATTATACTTTATGACTAGCAAGACACCTAACAGCTCCTAACTAGACACCTAACAGCTCTGAAAAGTGTTGCTGAGCAGCTCTTTCCCCTTTTATGTCCTCAGACAGCAAATCAATACAAATTCAGTGATGCTGGGAAGAACACTACTCAAGTGGCCTTTTTTCACCTAAATTCACTCTTTTTGGAAATAAGTTTTCAGACCCTGCAAAAATATTTCTACAGATAAATTAGTTCTTTATAGCTTGGACACAGTATGGTGGTCAAAGCTGCTGTGAATTTACTTATCTGCCACTTCTGCCTGTCACATGTTCTATTTAGAAAAACTGAATCCTCACTCAGGCAGCTACTCCACGATAGGGAGGATGGTCTCAGACTCCTTGATTCATAAGAAAGGGGATGTCTAGTCTTGTAATTAAAATAAGAAAAGATATCAGGCCTCTTTTAGACCTCGGGTACCTGCCAACCTTCTCTGAGTGATAATTCAGAATGGCTACGTGAGCCAAAAGTCTCTCGTAGATCTTCCACATAAGTCTACAAGACTGAGCTCAATCCTGCCTCAAGGAGGGGTTTGGCTCCTAGAGAGGCAGCTCCTCTTTTGGGCCTGTCCACAGTCCCCGGATCACAGGGTAAGTATTTTGGAAGGGAGCAGTGTTTGCCACTAAACTGAATGCTTTGTGTTTTGGAGTTCAGGGCTCCTCTCCTCACCACTTCTGGAACATATGGTGTGCTCTAAGGACTTCCTCATAACTCATTAAAGGTACTCTTATAGTGCTACATCAAGCACCTATCTAAATTCATATTTAAAACCATGGAACAAATCCTCATTTTGCTAGATACCAAAGTATATGTAATAGGAAGATCCAGAGAGAGGGCACCAGGGTAAGTCACTTCTTTTACACTTGCTGCACACTTCAGTTATACGTTTCAGAAGGCTGGCTGGAGTTTTTATTGCAACTTTTATCTCAATGGTGTTATGTAGGCGTATCAAACAAGCATTTTTCAGTGTCTCTTTTTTCAGTAATTAAGATCCATTTTACATGTGAAGCATTTTTTCCATCTGCTTTTCTCTCTCCCTCCTCACTAACTCCAAGCATCAGAGGGGACCAGCATGAGGGAGCTCACTGGGAGCAGCCTCTGGGCTAGAGTCTGTGATGAGATGACAAATGTGTCCTGCACATTTACTGGAAATGGGGCTATCCATCATGTAGGCTCAGCATTCCTGCCTCTAAGCCAGGGCAAGACTGTACAAGTAACAAGGTAGGGTACAACTGGGTTTTCATGTAAACAGGCTGGGAGGAGCCAGGTTATCTCCCATTTCAAGACCATGATCTGAGGCTGATGGTGTTGTGTTAGATTTACGCTGTTATTTGTTCCATCCTGAGTGGATCCTAAAGCCCCTAACTGCCATCCAGTACATATATGTGAAGTTTTTTGGGTGACTTTATTTAATGTAAATATGTTTTAATGAGAAGTACAGTATCTTCCACTTCAACCTTGCCTGCAGTAGGGAATCTAGGGTTGAGATCACTGTGAGATCCTTTCCTAATTCCATGGTCTAGAAACTTCAGGTACAATTATCTTCCAGGTACATTGATGCATCTGAGAAAATTCAAGGACAACATGGCAAATGCGTTTTTACTTGCAACAGTTTGTCTTCAACTAACTGTTTCCAGAAATCAGCAAGGCCACTGATCTGAAAAGCTGCTGCCTCTGCTGTAGAATAAAATTTGTGAATAGACTGAAAGCTCTTTATTGTGGATTTTTCCATGTAGATGATATTTATGTGAACAAGATATTTATGTGAGGTGAGCAGTGAAAGATTAGCTGCTACCTATAAGTAACTGCTTATTTTTTTTATATATGCACTTAAAAATGTAAACTGCTACTCTACAAATGAATGCTAGTCTCTAAAAACAAGACCTGAATTTCCTAGAACTAAATGTACTCCAAAGGAAGGCCAGGTTGGATGGAGCTCTGAGTCTAGTGGTACCTGGTCTAGTGGAAGATGTCCCTGCCCATTATAGGGGGCTTGGAACTAGATGATCTTAAAGGTCCCGTCCAACCCAAACCATTCTGTGGCCATTCTATGATCTGTTAGTCATTCTATAAGCCTCTAGGGATAGGGGAACAAAAACCACCTGTAAATCCATAAGATTTCAGTTCATTGACTTGAACTGTGGTAACAATAAGGGGTATGCATACCTCCCAGAAGTACTTGTTAAGGAATAAGTATTTTGAAGTTTACTTTGGGAGAGTCTGTGGCTTTTCTTTCATAGAACCACAAAATGGTTTAGGTGGGAAGGTATCTTAAATATATATAACTGAGGCTATGCCAAAATTTAAATGAAAAAAAACCCTTAATCAAAACTAAACCAGATCCACAATCACCTGAGAAGTCCTCAGAGTTTCCTTTTGGAAGGCTCCCATAGAATTTCCAAGCCAATATGAAAAAAAAGGATTAGCTTTGGGGCTTTTTTCTGCCCAGGAAGGTACAGCTAAATGTAGTTGTTCCTGGAAATGCAGCTGCTGTAACTCCTTGTTATAGCAAATAGCTATTGATCCCTGTGCCTGCTGAAGCAAGGGGATGACTTGCAGGTCCTTCTATCTGTGATGTTTGGAGTGGCCTGCAGCTGGAGCATCAAGAAGTGGAAAAGATGGTGATTTCCAGGCACAACCCACAGAAAGAGCCCTTTTCCCACAGTCTCCTGTTCACCCAGGACAGGGCCAGCAGCAGCCCTGTTCTAGTGGTATTTACATTGCAAGGTTTAGGCTCTGTATTGTATTTTTAAAATTCAGCCAGGATATACAGAATGAATATGAGAGTGGACAGACTCTGAAGGAATTTAGGTGAAGGTGGCTCTAACGGTAGTGGATTCTAAGGGAAATGAAAAAATTATTACTTGTATAAGTATCTGTGTAGAGCTGTGCAGCACAGCAGGGAATTCAGGTATCTCAAATTGCAGTGAGGAGGTTGTTAATCTGTAAAGAATCCAGTCTCACAAACCAGCTGCTTCATTTGAAGAAAATTAATACCTTAATTAATAGTTACTGAAATAAGGAAATGGTTAAGACTTTTATCCTTCTCCTTCTCCCCTCCTTGTGCAAAGAAATATAGTTTTGCTTCCGTACTTGTTTTAGTCATTATGTTCCTTTTGTATTGAAAAATCCAAAAGACCTTTCAAATAGTCTAAATTTTCTTGGACGCTATGAAGACAACAGCAAAGCAAATTATCTTTTCAACTGCAAGAAGATATCACTTGAAGTGTATATATCAAGACCTTCCAAGTTTGCTCTATTGCTGTGATTGATATCACACTTCAAAAAAAAAAGAAATACAGAAGCTGGGGTGTTTCATATGTTAAACATAAGTGAGAAAAATAGTTGTAAAATCTGAAGAGCTGTTAGAGCAGTAATATGTAGCTGTTTGAAAAAAAACATTAAACAAGAAATAAGTACTGTAGATCCTCCCTGAAGTGCAAACTCCCTTTTGTGGTTTTTATGGATTCTATAAAGTGTTGGCAGATGAACAGCATAATAAAAAACATGACTGTCCCCAGTTGTCTGCTCTGCCCCTCTGCCAAATGTCTAACCCACTACCCCTCAGCAGTCAGTGCAGAGACATCCACTGTTTCTGAGGAAAAAAAAAAAGGCTTTTTAGGATAAATGCCACCTTTGTCACCTCTTTAATTAAAAGATGCCAGGCTGCACGTTCCCATTCCCATTCCTTAGGCGAGGGGATATTGTCCCTTGTGAAGGACAACAGCAGGAGGAAGCAATTCTACCCCCCTGCAGCAAGGCTTGTCACACTGTCAGCAGCTCCCAGTTATGAGCCAAGTTAGTCCCCACTCCCTCATTTAGTTCAATTGTTTGAGTGGTAATTGCAGAAGTATTTGGATATGTCATTATTTGTTATGAAAACTTTGACTATGGAAAATGAGGCTCTTTTAAAAAATAAATCACACTTTCGTATGATGAAACCGCCTTTGTTGGTACATTTCTGTGCACATAAGACTAGTTTTCACCTCCATTTCCAAAGGTGAACTAACTGACTTTTAATGAGTTGCAAGAAAATATGAATAGCATTAAGAATTACGTTTAGCTAATTTTGCAGACAAAAACCAGCATAAGGATGTCTTAAGTGTTATCAAATGTTTTCAATTTACACTTGGCACAATTATTTCCATGCTTTACTTGGGAACTGAGCAGATGCCAAACCAAGGAAGTAAGCACATAGAGAGCAAAGTCTTGGAACTACAAAGAGATTAAATAACATTTCTGAAAACGGTTTTTCTATTTGAAGACCTGAGTAAGGTTACAGAGCATCACTTTGGTAGGCAGCTGAGCATAAAGACAAAACACTGTAACTCAGCCTCTGTACAGCACTTACACTCAGCTTTTTATTTTATAGATGTCTGAAATGAGACTGGGTTTAGGTGAGCATACACACTAACTTGTTTAGCTTCCTTAGTTACTGAAACAAGATAGGTATTCAAATAAATGTTTTGATTAATAACCATTTATATCAGTATTTCATAATTATTCTAAAAAATGACAACACATTTGCAATAAGCAGGCTAATAATCTGGGAAGCTTATCTTTAATGTATGTTGGATATTGGACTGCCTTGTGCCTGGTGTTTTTACAGTTTTGCCTAGTTTAGGTTTTCATGTCTAGAAAATCTTCATGGATTTCCCTAAGTGCATGTAAAATTATAGACAAAAGCACAATGATATCGTTTCCATAGTCAGTTTTAAGGCTTCTGCAAAAATAGATAAGCTCCCTGGTCTCTGTGTTTGGGGACTCTGCACTGTGATGCCATCACTCCACCAAGGACAGATCCCCACGGAGGCTCTGCCAGTTCACACATCTCCCTGCAGTGACTGAAAGGCACTGGAGCTGTGACATGAGACACTACTGTATTTCTCTGTAGTAGTTTCTTTTGAGGGAGCAATGTTTTGACAGTGTTTCTCAGAATTGTATAATTTCATTTTAAGCATATAGGTTCCACTCTTTTCACAGAGTGAACAAACACTGTTAAACTAAGTTAACAGAACAAATCTGTGACTCTAACCTGTATTTTACACAAGGTATACTGCTTGTATTTACCCCTATTTTTCAAAGACACTCTACTCTGAAACAGTATTGGTGTTTCTCATCTTGTCTGGGTGTCATTCAGAAGTGTCTCCCTGTAGTATATGCGCCAGCGGGCAGAGGTTTAATTAAAGTAAAAAGAAGTGGTACGGAAGACGCCCTGAAATTTAATTTTAATATTTTGGAATGTGTGCACACCACAGGTGTGGTGGAGCACTTTAAGGCATCTGAGTGATTGGTGACAAAACAAGTGACAGGGACAACACCCACTCCTCTCTCCTCCAGCATGCCCTCCAGGCTGCCTGTGTGCAGCAGTCCTGCTGCTGCACACACAGAGAGGGCTCCTGGATTTCAAACACCCTGTAACTTCTCCTGGTGACAAATGGGTATGAGATAGCAGCAGCAACACCTCCAAACATTAGTCACACTGCTTTCCAACAAGCAGCAATTACATGTAATAGGTACTCTGTCATCTTGCTCCAGCTGAATTTTATAAAGAATTCGCTAATAAAAACTTGGCTTATGCTTACAAGCACACTATACCACTTCAAAAAGCAAAGGAAAACTTCAGCTTGACCTAAGTTTAGTAGCATATTGTCAGCTGTTAAAGTTTGCTGCACATTTATTAGGTTACTTGTCAGTTTTTACATCTAGTGTAGGGTTATGACTTCTCCTCCCACCAGTTTTGTCTTCGTATTTATTTTCATATTTATGTGTTGCTTTATAATTCAATGCAATTTTTATACATCCAGCAGTCTGACTAAGAAGTTCAGAAATATGAAGATTTATCTTCATTATTAACATTGATATAAGTGCACATATCAAGATATTCAACTATTTATACAGCTATCTAGCCTCATTAGCCTATTAAATCTTGCTGAGCCTGCTGCATGGAGAAAACTGGTGTTGTTCTCTTAGGTTGTTCTCTTGGCATTTCATAGAGGTTATGATTAAGTTCCTTGAACTGAAAGCAAGCGTATGGATTTAATCTAGTTAAAAATAAAAGAAATGCTGCTCTTCTGTTTTTCAAAGCCCCTGAAAGTGAGAGGTTAATATATAGTTCTGGCTTATCTGAAGTTTATTGAGTGAACTTAGTATACTGTTGATTTGAGATCAATACCAGCATAGAAGAAAGACGAACATGGTTGTTCAAGTGAAGCTGAGACAGTGCCATGAGGTGCCTCAAATTTTCACTCTAGAGTCACCACAATCCAGTGTCCATGAGGGACTGGTATATAGGGATACCACAGGCTTGTATGCATGACATGGCAGCTGTAACATCAACTGAGACAAAATCACTGATTTTGACTAAGGTGGATGGGTCACCTTTACTTAACATGGAAAAGGGACACATCTATTAAAAATGCACAGGTTTTTCTCACCTACTGATACAAATAAAACATTTCTGAGGAAGCTGACCTTCATACTCATAGGCCTATCATATTTTACCGGTCTACATAGGTAGGGACAGATTTGCACCTGGATTTCAGTCTGGGATTGGATGTGAGTTTACTCCTGCTTGAATATGTGCAGTGAAATGTTCTTCCTGTGCTTTGACACAGATGCCATTTTCCCCATCATGCCCAGAAATACAGTTTCAAGTAACACTCTCATAGTAGTGAAACTTGAATCATCTGAGGAAAAAGCAGAGCTGTTTGGATATAGAAAATTTATTCCTCACTGCTGCTGAGATGAACATTGAACAGCACTCAATCTGGTTTACAATTTCCAAAGAAAATGAAACACAGGAGGGGATAGACCAAGCACTAGGAGCTTATTCTGAGGCTGATCAGTGTCAGCTCAAATGAAAATGGATTGTGAAGAAAAAAAAATCCAATCTTGAAAGCTTGTTTGTCTGCTGATACATCACGTACACAACTGCACAGAGCAATTTGATCCGGCTGCAGTCTGCCAGGTACAGCCCAATGTGGCAGCGCCGCTGTTCTTCCCACCGCAGCGAGGAGCCCCTCGGGAGTGACTGACCAGAGCAGGAGCCCGGCAACGCCAGCGCTCCAGGAACCTTCTGCTTATTTCCGTGGCGCTTCCTACTGACACGAGGACTCGGGGGCATCTCGGTCCGCACCCGAACCGCGGCTGTGGCAGCTGTGGGTGCCAAAGGCACGGCTCGGGGGCTCCAGTTTGGGACAATAAGCTCCATCCCTTTCCCGAGGCCCTGCGGCCGGTGACCCCGCCGGTGATACATCCCGCCTATCCCGGCGGGATGGCCACGGCATCCCGCACAGCCGCTGACCTCGGCAGCAACTGCCTTCCTCCCATCGGGCCCTCGAGGGCTTCCAGGCTTTATTTGCCTCCTCCGGGGATGCAGGAGAGCGCGGACAGCTCGGGCTCAGCCAGGAACGCCGCTGGGACTCAGCGCTGGATGGAACAACCCTCCCGGCTCCGGGACATCCCGGGGGACCAGCTGCACCGCCTCCCGGGACGCTACCATGCATCCGCCGGGAACACCGCTAGTCCAAACCTTCCTTACATCCCAAACAAGTGCCTTTCTCAGGAGCAACCCGGGGGGCTGCCGGCATCCCAGTCAGCGGTCCCCACAGCAGGGGAAGCCCAAAACCTGAGGTATTAACGAAACGCCCGGGGTGGGCATTAATTCAAACCTTCCTTATTCCCAAACAAACGGCTTTCTCGGGGGCGCCTCCCCCGCCCTGCCGTCCCCTCCGCGTCCCCGTCCCCTCACCCCTCTCCCTCCCGCCCCGTCAGCCCCCCTCGCCGCTCCCTGCGCACTCAGCCGAGCCCGCCGCCCCCAATCCCCTCAGGACCCGCCCCCTCTCCGCCCTGCGATTGGTCATTCCCACTGTCACTCCGGCGCCTTCCCTGCCCATTGGTCGAGGCTGGGCAGCCGCCCCGCCCCCCGGCGCTGTCGGTTGGGGCGAGCCGAGAGTAAATAGACGCCGGAGCCCAAGATGGCGGAGCCGCCAAGTCCCGGTCGTGGCGCGGCGCCCCCGAGCAGGAGCCGCTCGGCGCCAGGGCGGCCCCGGACCGAAGGGTTCCCGCGGTCCCAGCCGGCCGCCAAGAAGGTGAAGGGAGCCGAGGAGCGGAGCCTGAAGGGCGCGAAGCGCGTCAACGGCGAAGGGGGCGGCAGTGGCGGCGGAGCGCCAAGCAGCCGCTGCCCGCGGTCGTGCCGAGCTACGGCGGCCCCGCGCCCTGGGGCTTCGCCGCGCTGCCCTCGGGCCCCTCGGCGGCGCGGGGGGCTTCGCCTTCCTGCCCCGCTGCCCCGGAAGCTGCTGCCGCCCGCGGTGCTGCTGCCGCCGTCCGCCTCCCCCTCCTCGTCCCACCCGCAGCACCAGCACCGCCACCCCGCACCGCCTGGCGCTGGCGGCAGAGCCGGGGGGCGGCGGGAGCGGCGGAGCGCCAAGCCCAAGAGGCCCAAGGAAAAGCGGGACAAGGAGAGGAGGAAGCACGGGGCGCTGCCCGTGGTGGCGGCAGCGGCGGGAGATGGCGCGGGGGCCTGAGCCGGGAGGAGAACGGGGATGTGAAGCTGCTGTTCCCGAAAGGTGAGCGCGGGGCCGCGCGGGCGGCCCGGGGCGGGGAGGCAGCGCTGGAAGGGGCAGGAAGAGCGGGGGGGGGGCTCGGCGGAGGTGTCCGGCGGGAGCAGGAGGGGGCTGTGGTGCCGGGCTGGGGGCTGCGGGCAGTGCAGGACCCGGTCACACACCGCCGGCGTTGTGTAAGTTCGTGGGAAGGCAGCGGCGGCTCATAGTGCCGTCAATCCTGTCAAAAAAAGGGGGTGTGGAATTAGCGATGGCGTCAGCCAGAAGCTGCCAGAGGCCTTAGGTTTTCTTACCTATTAGGGAAATAAGGGTGCCGAGTAATTTATTAGAGATCTGCGAACAAAACTGAATTGAGGGAAAAACGGAGAACACGTTTCAAACCCCCCTCCCCCCCATTTAAAATTAAACCCTGAATGATCTCGTTTATTAGTCTGTTAATTTTTACAGGGTAAGTCGTTGAGTACTAGAGAACATGCTCTTAAAATTCAGATACTTGGACTTTTGAATTCTCATTTAGTTGCTGTTTCGGGTTTACTTTATTTCCTGAAGATCACATCTTCCAAGAAATGCTCGAGGCCTTCAGGAGAAGGGGAGGAGTGTTGGGTTAGTTCATTAGTAGTGCTGGACAAAAATGGCCATATGAGGTAGGACAAGATGTTGGGCCAGATTCTTGCTTGGATTCCTGCTGACTGTGATCAACAATAAATCTTGGGAAGTAAAAGACAATGCATGAATATATGAAGACAGTGCAAGAATACATGCTTTTATTTCCAGTGTGTCCTTTCCCAGTCTCCAGTGACCTTAAACCAGATGTTGATGCTTTTGCATTTACATTGAAATATGAAGAATTTGAAACGTGTGCTCCATTACCTAGTTTAAGCAAGTTTCCTTTCTTTCAAAGGAAAGATAAATTGTAGCTGTTGTGTAGACTTAGATTATTTTGATTGTGGCCTGTGTTTGTAGGATCAGACAAGCATGTAGAGAAATCTCATTAATAGCAAATATGCCTTTTTGTCTATTGATTATATTGTCTGGGTACCTTACTGCATTTTCCACTAATTTCCATGAGCATCTTGGTGTATGATTTACTTACCTTTTAGTTTTTGGGTTTTTTTAGAGTATTTGGATTGGTGGTATACAAGTGGTTTTTAAGTATCTCATTTCAGTGCTTTCAAGTATTCCATTTTAGTGCATTTTTCCTTGTTCCTGTTAAAAGGCGACTTGGAAAAAGTCTTAAGAAATGATGCTCAGAAATTATGTTGGTGAAGCCTTCTTGTCTTCAAGGATAGCTGCTAAGAAGCTGACCCAATATCCTTCTAGTAAAGCTGTGTAATTAATAACCATATTCAATAAGATTGCCACAGTGTCCTACCACTGTTACACAGTCATGTTAATAAATCTCTGGGAACCATATTACAATAACAATATGTAACAATGTATAATAATGAAGTGTTTTTTCACATTGGTAAAAGAAATTGACACTGATGGTGTCAACTGAATAATTGTTGTGATTTTTCTTTAAAGAGGAGATTCTGCACCTTGTATCTGGAAAGGATATTTTCTTCGAACTTAAATGCTGACAGACACAGGTTCTCGACTTTTTACTTGCTGATTGCTCAGAGCAGATCTTTTTACCTCTCGTTTATTTTGTGAAAACCTACCTAATGCAACACATAAATTTTCCACAGCAAGTGTTTGGCATCTGAGTCTCCAGATTTCTGCTTAAAGGAAGTAGTTTCTATACCTAAAATTTTGTGGCATAATTTCTCATATAAATTAAGAACTTTATGTTCATTAGACTATATTTTTGCAGAGAAGGCTGTAAGGAAGTGAAGGATCCACTGTGTCTTCTGCTGAGAGCAGCCAGCCTTTTAAAGGTGGTTCAGTATTTGACTGTAGATTAAAGAACAGGTTTGTGCTGTTAATCCTGTGAATAATTTACTTTTCGGAGAGGAAGGGAGAAATGCAGTTGTGATGCAGGGAGAAAAGAATGGCTGGGGGGCAGGCATGTAGAATCCTAAGCACAGAGGAAAACTAGGAATGACATATTACGGTGGGAGGGTAAAATATGCAGGGCTTGTGCTTAGGAGTACTGAAACTGTGGCATAGACTGGAAGGAGATACCATAGGGACTGTGGTTGCAGCATATAATGAGTGAATTTGAGAAACTGACGTGAAAGAGGGAGGAAAAGCAAAAGCTGTGTAAGAGGAAAGTGATTCTGATCTTGTTTTGGGGCAAAAAATATTATACTTTGGTGCTGTAGAAAAGGCAAGGAGGGTTAGCAAAGGGTAGGATGGAAGAAGAAGGAAAATTTTAGTCAATCTACAGTTACAACTTCAGGATGAGTTTAGAGGATTTTGTGTAATTAAAGTAGCTGAGAGGTTTGCACACACAGAAAATGTGAGGGGTGGGGAGTAGGAAAAAATATGCCCCTTAAGGTGTACTGAGATGAGTTCATAGAAGCTGTCACCCTGCAGCTTGAAACGCACTCTAAAAATTGACCTAATGCAGGCAAGTGCAGTCTGTTCTTCCTGGAGTCTGCAGTTGAATAACCTTTTTTGTCTTGGTGCAGTGGAAAATGAGCAGCAACATGGAATTAAGAGTATTGATTGTTTTTCTCTCATAGCTTTCAGAACTGATACAAGTATCAGTGTTGCACCTGTCAGAAAGGAGACAGTGCCAGTGCAGACACTAGAGGTGTAGAGGCAGAAATACCAAGAGATAAGCAGGTGGAACGAGTAGGAGTTCCGTGGTTGTTTTGAGACTTTGAAGGTGGAAAAAATCCATCCTCCTCTTTGCAGCCAAAGGGGAGGTGCCTTGCAGGTGGGCACACGGGATGGAGTGGAATTCACAATTGGCTTTGCTCCGATAAGAGTGTCAGTACCTGTGACTGGGGAGGAGGGTGCTGTGTGCCTGCTCTGCTCCATAGGGCAGTTGAGATGCCAGGAGAAAAAGCTTTACCTTGGTGAAGGCCTGCACAGATCTCAGTATTAGAGACAATGAGGAGCAGAGCTAGGGGGATCAGGGGAAGAATGGCAACATTTGTCTCATGAGGTTGCTGAGTCTGTAGTGTAGACAAGGTAATGCAGGGAATCAGGGTGTGCAGTGCTGTGGAGTGAGAGATCTGGCCTTGCAAAATCATCATCATAAGACTTGGAGTAGTAACAATTGCATTTTCCTAATTCTAGTTTATCTACTGTGATGATGATAAGGGATATTGAGGAGGACATTGTGAGAAGATTTTTCACCTAGCATTCAAAAGTGCTGATGAGAGGAGCTGATGTTAGTCCTTTGCTGGCAACAATGATTGCTAGATAAAAGAGCCTAGTTTTGAGGCACCTTTCTTTCCTAAGTGATAGGAAGATGTTAAACCTGCTAATAGCCAAGATGGATGATGTGTTTAAAGCTCTTCAAAATGGTTATATTTTCTTCCTTGAACAAGTCTTCATTTAAAGAATTCTCTGGTCTTTTAATTTATTGCAAAGACCTTTGAGTTGCAGAGTCATAACCAAGCCTTACAACTTGTGATTCCATCAAATGAATGGAGTTCAGTGAACCCTTCTGAGATGATGATCTAGCATGCACAGAACCTGAAAGAACCTTTTGCAAGATGTACGATTTATCCTCTGTATACAAGGCTTAGGCTGTTTAAAATAAGCTTAAATTTCACTTGTCAAGTACATTCTGATAGTGGAACTAGAAGTTGTGCAATATTTTTGTTTTAAAACATGGTGTGAATCTGACAAAAGTGATTGCTGTTTCAGGTTATGACTGTGCTGATTCAGTTAGTCATTTAACTGATAGTCTGCTCTAGCAGTTCATAGTTGAAATTGTTTTCATAACAGTGCAAAGCTCAGCTCAGCCGCTCCCCACTTCATCAGAGGACACCTGCCCAGAGTTTTTGTTTTGGTCTGCAGGCTTGCAGTAAGATGTAGTAATCCAGTTGCATGACCCATCAGTTCTGCTTTTCTTGCCCTTTCTGTGTACAGAATTCCTTTTTTTCTTCAGTGATCCATTTGCTGATTACCTCAGTGTACAAGCAGTTGCAAAACGAGGCTGGTATCTTTAACGTGCAGATGGGGATTCCCCCATGAGCAGGAAAGCTGAATATGGTGCTGTAACTCTTGTTTTTCCTATTAGTTTGTTTTTCCCTTTGCCCCCCTCCCCCAGTTCTTTCTCTTGCTGTCTTTGAAGGATAAATTAGATTACATTTCAGGTGAGCATTTCCCACTGATTCTTCTAATAACTCTTGCATGACACTTCTGGGTTTTTGGCTTTTAAGAAGTTGCACTTTTCGGTCTGGTTAAATTTGGTTTGCATCCAGTGGAATGCTCATTTCATAGTCTGTGTTACTAAAGTAGGTTGGAGAAAGCTTTGGATCTTCTTCTTTTTCCCTTCTTTAGAACTGGGGCCATGAAGCTTGCTGCTTTTGTTGTCTTTTTTTCTTGTGCTAAATGTTTCCTCCTTCTGTTAGCTTCCATTTCCTTTGCTTTTTTTTTTTTTTGGTACTATGTGGCTTAATTCACTTCCCTCTTCCCTCTGCTGAACTCCTTAAATTCACCAGTTGTTTTCATGCTTGTGAGGCCTCTTGATCACTCTCTTATGAATTCTTTGATATATTTCTATTTAGATACCACACTGTAAGCAGCAATATCTAGCAAGTGTTTAGGGTTTTGAGTGTGGTATTCAACAGGAAGAGGGACTTCTCAGATTTCTTTAGATGTTTGAGATGTATATGCAGTTTAGTTTTCAGAGCTGGTAGTGACATTAACTGTAAGTGTCCGCTGTTGAGATAAATTTGGAGCAGTGTATCTTTCTCCTGAGGGACCCTGACCCTTTTTCAGTGAGATAACCGGAAGCTTTGCTAGGCAGAACAAAATCTTTCACCTTCTAAGCTGGAGAACAAAGTCCCTCCTCTACCCCAGAATCCAGCTTTATGTGTAATTTCCACAGCAGAAGCTTGCTCTGATTTTAGAATATGAAATAATTTTTCTTAGTTGACACAGGATCAGGAGGCTGAACCATCTGATCTGAAACCTCTTGTGAAGGCCTTGTTTGCAGCTGTCACGTTCTCTGTTACTGATTTCTGATGCAACTCCCCAGTGCTGGAGCTTAAACTTGGCTCGTTCAGTTCCGCATGTCGAAAGTCTCCTTAGAAGCGTGAAGCTTGGAGGAACTGGGAACTGTAAAGATTGGAATTCAGTTTCTTGGAAGTATTTTCACTCAGAAAGGGGTCTGACTTCCTTTCCATGCACTGAAGAGCTTGGGGAAATGTTCTCACCTGATAAGAATATTTCTTTAGTCTTATCTTGGATTTTAAACGTAAATTACTGTAAGGGGTGTCAGCCAGATATTCCTGGTTATTGGAACATGAAAGTTATCATTTTTGGGGGTGGTTTTTTTTTTTTGGTCTTGGAAATACGGGTTTTTTCATGTTCATTAAGTCAGGAAACCTGCTCTGCAGTGTACCTTGTAGGACCTAATAAAAGTGCAGGTGTCAAAGCTGTTAACATAGTGGTGTTAAATGTGCTTCATGTATCTGCATAACCAGTTAAGCATGGCTTCTTGAGGTTTTATTTCTATGGGTGTTTGTTTAAAGTGAGGACAGAGTGCTGATGGAAGGAATGGTGACTGATGTTCTTGTACTCCCCTTCTTATCCCCCTTTCCTTTCAGTTACACTGCTGTTGGTGTTATCCATATTGATGATGTCTCTTAGCAGTAGTCTGTAAATATTTTGCCTCATATGCAGTGACAGCCCTTAAATCAAACAGAGGAGAGAGGCAGAATACTTTGAACATAATCTATGACTGACTACTAATGTGGATTACCATCTGGAAAACTGATGCAAAGCAGCTGCAGCTTTTGGCATCTGACAGGGTTGAACATCTCACCTCTTTCAGTGCTGAAATGGACTTGCTTGAGCTCCTGCATCGGCTTCAAGGTGTGAATTTTCCAATCTGACAGTGACCACGTTGCATGTAATCCATCCACTACAGAGCATGTACTGGGTTTACCTTTTTGTCTGTAGAAAGCTTACCATAGAGGCAAAGATCTGATTAAATATCTGAAGTCAGATTGGTGTGTTCTGTGAATTTGGATTCCTTTATTTACTACTGCAGGAAATCACTGCAGTCATTATGAAAAGGCATCTCTGGAGTTAGGAAACAGAGGACTTTGACTATAGCCTTTAGCTGTAAATGGCTGTTTAACGTATAAATACAGAATACATCAATTTCTTTTACTTAGCCCAACATCCAGAAAAAATAAAAGCTTTTGGATTTGAGAAGGAAGTATGTATATAATTCTTAATTAATTCAGTTAATTGTGTGGAGTCATTGCAAAGCGAAAGCATTTTTCGGATGCCATTTTAGGAGATGAGGCAGAACACTTCTTCATAATAGAACTCTTCCTATCTGTATGTAGCACTCTTTTTATTTTAATATACTACTGTTGCTGCATTTCTTTCATGGGTGGGTGTACTGTTTCTGTGACATCAAAAACAAAGAACATGGACTTTGTGGTGACACTCATATTGTGAACTTGAATGAGGCATCTGGAAATCTCTTAATCAGTGAGGCAGTTTGTGAAGAACTGTAGCCCTTGGGAGGGACTCACATTGGAGAAGTTTGTGTAGTACTGTCTCTTGTTGGAGGGACCCCACAGTGGAGCAGAGGTAGAGTGAGAGGAGAAGAAATGAGCAACAGAGGCAATGTGTGAAGAACTGACCACAACCCCCATCCCCTGTCCCCTTGTGTCATTGTGGGAGAAGAATTAGAGAAAACTGGGAATGAAGTTAAGCCTGGAAAGAAGAGAGGGGTGGGGGGGAAGGTGGTTTTTACATTTAATTTTTATTTCTCATTACCCCACTCTACTTTTGATTGCTAATAAATTAATTTTTTTCTCCCAAGTTGAGTCTGTTTTGCCCATGATGGTAACTGGTATTATGTATGATCTCTCTGCCCTTAACTTGACCCATGAGCCTTTTGTTATATTTTCTCTCCTACGTCCAGCTGAGGAGGGAGGTCATAGCGTGGCTTTGGTGGGCACCTGGTGTCCAGCCAGGGTCAATTTGCCAGAAGAATTATAAATACTTCTGTAGTAATAAAGACTTCTCCCTCCAGCCAGGCAGTAGAACTTGAAAACTAAGGATTGAGCCCAGCTCTTACTGGACTTGCATAGCTGATTCCTACTGTACTTGGAATTTCTCTCTTTTTTTTTTTTTTTTAACCCTGGTAAGGGCTATTTACAAACTCTGTTTAGTCTGTTACCAGTTATTTCCTGAGCAGTGTAACTCTCTGTCAAAATTATGCAAAGTAAAAGTTTGTTTTGATAGGGGCAAAAATTCCTGAAGATTTCTTTCCTTTTTTCCCTGGGGTACAGATTATTTCAAGCTGTTGGCTTTTAGTTTTAGTGTCTTTAGAGGTATGTAAAGGCATAGGAAGTCTGTGTATTTGGGATACATGATTTCCCTGAGGACTCATTTCGTCCTGTTCCCTCACCAGCTCAAGAAGCTTTTTTTATTTTTTATTTGTTAGGAGTAGTATTGGTGAAGGCTGACTGCAGAATATTGTGTGTACATGGAAAGCTTAGCATAAACATCTGTCACTTTTTACTACTTTGTGATCCTGTTGCCCTGCAAATGAAATGGAGACCAGTTGTAGCTCCTACTGGTAAACGTCAAAAAAGCTGTACAAGAGCATTCCAGGTTTTCATAACTTCAATGGAACAAGTTTTTCTTGTTTTCTCTTACCAACCTCACTTGTTAGTTGTTTATTCCCTGACATGTAGGTTGTACATTGCTTAATGTTGGAATACTCATTTTAAAGCAGGATTTTTGTGAAGAATTTTCATGTTTCTTGGTTGAAAAAGCGATATTTGGCCTGAAATTATGTGTGGCTGAAGGGAATTGTTACCTTGCCTTAGTGAAGATACTCAGTGAGATACTGGTCTGTGGCATTTTGGAAAGTCTCAGAGTTCTAGGCCTGTATTGAGCTGCATTGGCTTTATTGGGCAGCATTGTGTGATGGCTGCAGTTTTGGAGACTGTGCTTGGAGAATTGCACTTGCCCTTCCTTGTAAGGTGTCTGTGCTGTAGGCATGTTACCATCATGTTTATTGACTATAATGACTGTTGGATGCTTCTAAATTTATTGATTTGTAGAGTGGGCATAGAGAGCTTGTAGAGCTGCAGTAGATCTTGTGTTAATAATGAAATAATGAAATAATTTGGTTGATTTTTTATCCCTGCATTCCAAGGATGCTCTGAAATGGAATATCTATCCCCGAGGAGAATAATCTGCAGAATTTTGAGAGTCGTGTTTGAGTTCTGCAAGGCAGATTAGAAAATACATATTAATACTTGTAAACTGAAGACATTTGGCCTGAGAATTAAGCTCAAGTGTTAATCCATGGAATGACTGATTTTGACAGAGATTTTTTTTAGTGTATGAAATTTTTTCTTTATTTCAATATTTATGTTTTTTTTTTTTAAGAACTACTATCGCTAATCTGTTCTGTGAGCTTTGAGAGAGGAAATCTGAAAATTTGTACATTTAAATTGGGATTCTCAACTGTTCTTTACTTGCCTCAGACTGTTGACTGGTTTTGTTACAGTACTGTAATTTCTAGAAGGGAAACAGTTAAGTAAACTCTACTTCAAACCTTCCTCAGCTTCATTTACATTGCATTTGCAATGGCTTGAGGTGTGATATGATTGTGGCTGTTGCTAGAGGAGGTCACAGGATGCTTCCATTGTTTCTCTTGTCTGGAAGGTTTCGCCATTGACTCTGCTAATTGCTTTCTAGATGTGAAAATAAACTAGAGGCTCTTGAAAAGGTTTTGGCTTGTTCTCAGTCCTTATGTTTTGCTTCTGACAAAGCTGGAAGATTCATTGGCCTGTGATGCTATTCATGAGCTGGCAGTAAAGGATTCTTTCAGTCTTTTGTCCTCTCTCAGCAAGGCTCAGCATTTGTATATACTCTTCAGTCTTTCTTTCGTTTGTAAATGATAGCAAAAGTCAAGTGTGCCTCTTAACCATACCAAAATGTGGAGATAAAATCTAGGTCTTCCCATGATAATTGTAATCCTGGATGAGTCATGCATTCAGCGCAGGTTATAAGTCAAGCCTGGTGTTACTGCTTACTTGCTGAGTGTCTGCTTTCAGAGTGTTACTTAAACTCCTGTTGTACAATTTATCTCTGACTTCATTCTCTTGAGTTGCTGGGGATTTACAACTTAGGGATTCCTTTTTGGGTAGAGACAAGCTGGAGAGGAAGGTCTATGCCTGCTTAACCTATTCCTAGAAAGGTTTGTGTTGCTTAGGAAAACTTGTTGAGTTTCCTTGGTCTGCTATACACAAATCTGCTTTGTCATCCATCCCTTCTCACTGAGCTGCTAGAAGGTTTTTCTTGGCCTTGACTGTTTCAGTCACTTAGAACAAAGATATTCAGACAGCTTTAAGCACAGCTACCTGATTCCTTATTTTTGTGCCAGCATAGTTTCTCTTCTCTTCACGTTGCTTATCTTGATCTGTGGGTAGACAACAGGCATGTCTCAACTGCCATCTCTTATGGGTTTTATTTACTTTCTTAGACTCTCCCTTAAATACATTCTTCCCTTCACCCTGACAACTGCGAGGGTTTGACTTCTGTATCCTTACTACAAGACTCCTAAAAGGAAAGGTATGAATGCTGTGTAGTCATTGTTAAAGCATTCATTTATGTGCATTACTGTCAACTCCTTGCACCTTTATTAACATGTTTCATGAGTAGTTTGGTTGGGGGCCACTCTGTACAGCCTTCTGGAACTGAGGAATATTTCTGATATGTTAGTAGTGAAGATACCTGCTGCTTCTATTTTATATTGATGCTTAAGGAAGAGTAATTGGATTTCTCTTTGCTTCCACTTGGGGTTTATAATGCAAGTACCATGAATAAAACATCAGGATTGCCTCAGCTATATTACTGAGAAAGCGTTCTGAAGCATAACATTATGTAGAAGCTTGAAATCAGATTTCCTCTTTCCCTGCGGAGGTTAAAAAGCTCAGTATACTCTTGGAGCAGGTACTGGCTTCAGGCCAAGACAGGAGGCATGAAGTGCTGGCTGCAGTGCATATAAGCCTAGTAAAATCTGACTTCTCTAAATACTTGGCCTCATAAGTGAATCTAAACTCGGCTTGAAAAGATTACTTTCGAAATGATGAATTCCTACGGGTCTGGTATATTACATGCAGAGAGCATGCCTAAAGGCTCTGCTTTTGTGTGTCAGGGATTTAAAAACATGGAGTGACTTGACAAGAAAGTAAATGAATAATGAGACTACTCAGGTGAGCTGTTGCTGATTGTAGGTAAGCAGGGGAAGCACAAGAGAATTACACTGACTGTGCAAATACAGTACATTTCATGTGTTTTGATTAATTACATGTCACTGCATTAGTGCAGCCTGTGAACATAATGTAAAACATTTTTAGCTGACAAATGATGTCTCATTCCAAGATACTTGCAAAAGCCTTTAAGTTCAGAGTATGTGTAGATAGTTACGAGGTTTCCAGTGTAGATGTGCACCCAGGAAAATGCAAATTATAGTATTTTTTTCCCCTCAATTCTTATGAAATGCATGTAATTTGAATTTCAAGGAATGAGCTGACTTCAGATGCAAAATGAGAGCAGAAGGTATAGCAGTAAGCAAAAATTTTTAACTTGTTTACAGTTAATTTGCTGGGTTGTTGTGTACAGTTCTAACATAACAGAAACAAAACTTGTCTGAGTTAAAGAAGCTTATGTTGGATTATACAACAGATAAATATTAGCTTTTCATATTATAAGTACTGGGATTTTCTTGTAACTCCTCCTTTTATCCTCTTAATAGAGCTTACATAAGAGTAATGTGAAACATGTATGTGACAATTAATTTACTGTTCCTACTTAATTGTGAAATATTTACATTTCAGCTCAAATCAAAGACAAAGTTAAAGAAAGGGAAAAGAAGCAAAAAGAGAAGAAGAAGCATAAAATAATGAATGAAATCAAGAAAGAAAACGGAGAGATCAAATTATTGCAGAAAGGTATGTTCAAACAATGTAGTGTTTTTTCATTCTAAGTTTTTAAAATATTTGTGTTTAGATACTGGGTTTCAATACTGTGTTTTTCATTTAGCTTATGCCATTTTCTCTAGTTAGTTGGTATGAGGGTTGCAAGTTAAAACCTAACTGTAGATGTTACTTTTTTTGTCAAATGTATTAGGTGCTGGAGATGAAAGATAAAACTGTCACCATGGTGTTGCATATACATTAGTAGTATTAGGAAAGACCAGTACTTCAAGGAATAATATTGGTGATACCTTGTTCAATAACTGCAGAGAAGATGCAGGTTATCATTTTATTTATTGTGGAGAAGAAAAATGAATGTGTTACATTTTATGTCTACAAAACTGAGTAACTAAGGAGTTGTAATTCAGAAACTTTGTCAAATACTAAAATGTTACATGCAACATGCAGCCTTAATTTTGGCTAATTTCTTCAACTTTGTTTTCTGTAAAGGAATGTCGTTAAGAAAATGTTTTCACATGACTTGTGCGTCCACTGATTGTTAGAATTGTACAGTAGTTGAGGCTGGAAGGGGCCTAGTCTGACACTGCTCCAAGTAGGGTCAATTAGAGCAGGTTGCCCAGGACTATCAGACTGTCTCCGAGGGTGGAGGCAACACAGTCTCTCTGGACAATTAGATTCAGTCTAGATATAAGGAAGATTTTTTTATGATGATGGTGGTGAGAGACTGGAACAGGTTGCCCAGAGGGGTGGTAGATGTCCCATCCTTAGAAATATTCAAGGTCAGATTGGATGGGGCTTTGAATAACTGGATCTAATTGAAGATGTCCCTGCTCATTGCAGGGGGGTTGGACTGGATGGCCTTCAGTGGTCTATTCCTACAGAAACTATTCTATGAGTCTGTTGTATGATCTTTGCTATAAGGAGAGACAGCTGGGACTAGAAGGCTGGAGAAGAGGCTCCAGGGGGATCTCCTCAGTGTGTATAAACACCTCATGAAGAAGGTTATCAGCCTATGCTGGTTCATGAGGTTATTCCTCTCAGGTGTAGGGCTTTGCCCATCCCTCTGTCGACTTCATGAGTGCCCCAGGTTGGCTCATTTCTACACTGTCTCAAGGTCCTTCTCACAGGCAGCACAACCCTGTGGTGTGTCAAACCCTCCTTCCAGTTTTGTGTCACCTGCAACTTGCTGAGGGTGTGCTCTGTCCCATGACACAATTAATGAAGATGCTGAACAGTACTGGCACAAGATATCAAGGTCTGGATTAATCCAGTAGGGACTGTTTTCCAACTGGAAATGTAATGCTGCTGGAAATGTAATGCTGCTCACAACCCTTTGAGCACACCAGTGAAGCCAGTTCTTGAACTACCTTAGTCTTCACTTAGGTCATGCTACATTAGATTTTTTGTGAGGGTGTTGCTTATTTGAGTTGACCAATTTTTTTTTTTAATATGTTATTTTCAGATTCTGCTTTTGAAGTTAGGAACAAATTCCTGATATGTTTTTCTGTTACCTTGTCTGCTGTAGGATTTAATTTAGAAACCAGAAACTGAAACCCTCAAATCAAAACTTGATCTTCAAAATATTCCTATGATGTCAGAGACACAGCACCTGGTAATTACTGCATCACATATGATACTCTGCACACAAGTTAACTGTATTAGCTATGACAGCTTCAAACCTGCTTTGATCAGATCTAAAGGTATTGCCTTGAACACAGGAGTGTAAACTGATGACTTCCTGTGAGAGGGACAGGTGTGACTTGTCTTTGCTGAGCATGGAAGGAAGTTGGTGGTTGAGATACTGGAGATACTGAGCAAAGCTTAACTCTCTCAACAGTGAGGTTCTTCAGGCTTTGTTTGAGTCACAGCCTTTTTTACACTGGGTCCTGTTTCTGTTGCCGTTCAGCAGATCAGGTGGAAGCTGCAAAGACAGGAAGTCTTCTTACACAGATCTAATAAATGATACCTAGTGGGGCTGTTGAGCCAAAAATGGTGCTTTACTTTCAAAGTAATGTAAAAATTTATATGCCCAGGGACTGTGTTAGAACATCTCTGCCGAGTAGCAGGATGGGTTGTTCTCATGGAGAACGCTGCTACAAGTGCATTAGATGCCTTACTCTATTTGACTTGACCTGTTGCCAGTCAAGTGTGTTTTAGGTTTTCTTTAAGGTGTTGGAAGGAAGTGTTTTTAGAGGCTATGTTTGGTTTTTCAGTATCCTGCAAAATTGACTCCTGTTTCAGGAAAAGAAGGGGATGTGTCAGGAGAGCAGATAGATTCTCTCCACTGGGTTTGTATCCCATTCAGAACAGCAGGTCAGTGTTTTCTGTGGGCCTCCAAAATCTGACTGGACATGCTTGTATGTGCTGTGACATTCATATAACATTTCCTGAGTCGTTTAGCTGATCTGGTTTTACATCCTGGGCAAGAGACAGCAAAGGCAGAAGTGCTTTGAGGTGCAGCTTCTTGTATGTATCAGTCTCTGTGACCTTCTCAAATATTAACTCTATCTAAGGGTGTCTTCTTCCTGTGTAGCAAAGGCTCCAGGCCCTATTGTTCTGAGCTCAGAATTCACTGCGTGGGCTTTGAACAAAGTTTTGGAATGAGTCTGCTTCCCTTTGCTTTGCAGTTTTGGTTTTATGGTTGGTTTTTCTTTTTTTGTTTGTGTATGTCTAGAGACTGGCACTACAGTGCCTAAAGGCATTTTATTTCCTTTTCCTAGTTATTAGATCTATATCTTGTTGTAAAATGTTGCTCTGACCATCTGTTTGTGACTGACTTTCTTTGAGGGGCTGGAGGTAACAGTCTGTGAGACTTGAGACAGCTAAAGTAGCTGGCCAAGGTGAAAAGTGACTAGTTATAGAAGTCAGTAGTGAGGGACTGATGCCTTTTGAGGGAGAATTGGTGCATAAGCCTGATTTTGGTGCTTTAAGCTGAATGTGGAAGTGTTACTTGTATGAGGAAGCTCAGGGGTGTAAGCTGTTCATCTGCCTAAACTTGTGTTGGCGTTCTGTTGAAAGCCGTGATAAAACTTGCCAGTGTTGGAGACAGACAGTTCTTGAAGAGGGTATTTTTTTTTGCAGTTCCTGAGGCTGCTAAAGGAAATGAGGCACTTTCAGAGAGGCTGATGGCTTTTGTTATGAATCTAGAATGAAAAGGTTTTTTGTCACCCTTTTGCACTTGAAGATGTATTCTCTGAAGAATAAAGCTATCTAATTGCCTCTATGTCTCTCAGTCTGTTATGTGGAAGAGCTCAGTTTTTGAAAAAAAAAAAAGCTTCTTGGCAATGCATATTGCTAAAAATTCAGAAACTATAAGTGAATTAAACTTACTTAAAAAAAATTTGCATAGTAAACAGTTACCTTCTAGAAATGGAGAGTTTCATACAAAAAATTTGATGTGACTGAAAGTTACTGGAGGTCCTGCAAAATGGAAGATGATTAATAGGTTTATTTGTAAACAGTCCCATTTGTGTTTTTTCTTTAAGAAAAAAACAGTCAGTCTTGTTTTTCACATTATTTATATCAGAGCACAGCAATAGCTAAAAATGCAGTAGGAGAAATTCTTAGTGTTTCTGCAAGGTTAAATGCCTTGGGTTATTGAATGCCAAAATGCAGGAAAGAACTGAAAATGAATATTTTATTTTGCTGGTATAAATATATGTAAGTACAAATTGTTTTATAAAGCTTTCTTTTATTATTATTCTGGAAGAAATTACATTTAATTGCACATTCTTATGAACCTTTTAAATTTTTTATAGATGGGTTTTGCACAGAAGTAATTATAAAATTGGTATATTGAACACGAGACCTGAGTCATACTGCATGCTTTTTCCCATCCACTGTATTTTGTCTGTATGTATCTTTAGGGAGAATGTTGAAGGATTTATTTGCACTTTAGTTGATGGGACATTGAGAGAATGGGTAAGACTGAAGTCGGAGTGTAGGGCACACAACCCATCGCACTGATTTGCCTGTAATACTGAGTTTGCTTCGCAGTCCTTATGCTCCAAGTTACTAACTTTTACCAATAAAATATATGAGTTTGGGGTAAAACACAGATGTTGAATGTGATGGAGCAGGTGGCAGCTGGAGGGAGAGCTGTGCTGTAAAGCTTTGAAGTGTGTCTTGCTGGAGGTGGGGGTCTGGGCCTTGAAGCAAAGGCTTCTGGTACATCAATGAAAAGTGAAAGCCTTTTTCTACAACTGCTTGCAAAATCTCTGATTTTTTTATATGATTTTTTTAAAATGAAATCTGAAGGCTGTGGTTACAAATTATGATCGTCTGTTTAGCATATGCACGTGTATTATTTGGAATGTCTTTTTATGGTGAAGACTGTGGAAGTAATTGTGGTTTTTGAATTATTGTTTTTCAAAGATAAGACTTCTGCGAGAATTTCAGTGCTGTCACATTTATAGGAGTTCTTCCTTTGAGAACAATCTTTGTACCTCTGGATTATTGCTAGTAAATATCTGAGTAAGTTGTTAGGCTGCGTGCACACAAAATATTTTTCTTTTACCTTCTGATTGTATTGTTTATGGGAAGTGGGTTTCAGTTCTAATTTTGATGCCACAGATGAATTAAAATACTGTGATGGTCAGTTCAGAAAAGAGGTCTGCTTCTATGTGTGCTTCTCTGCTGTCTTTAAAGTTCTTCCATAGCAGAGTGAAAAGTGCTGGTAGAGGAGTGTGTGCGTGTTGAAGTGAAAGGCTTCATTGAAACAAGGTGATTAAATCAGCACTTTTTCACCTCTTGCTGTATGTTAAGATCCAGGAGTGTGGAACTGCACAAAAACTTTGTCCTGCATTGATTCCTCTTAGATTTTTCTTCTCATATGCAGACTTTTAATTTTGAACAGAAATCTTCTGTTGGACCTTTCCTCTCCACAAAGTTTTCTGTGCTTTTAGTGTAGCTGGGATTTCTGTTAATGGTTTTTATTTGGGTTGTTCCCTTATTTGGAGAACAGATATTTAGATGTATGGAAGGAAGAACAGATTGCTGCTTTTTGATATACTTCTATAAGGTACATAAAATAGCTAAATTATAATTTCATATATATGTTTAGTGTGGTAACTCAGATGACCAGACTCCAGAGGGCTGTTTGCAGACTTCATATTTTCAGTCTGTTTGTTGTAGAAAAACTAACTGGAAATATTTTAGACGTTTGTATTTTTTTATTCGTCGCTTTATAAATCTCTGCTTATTTTACAACATGTCATTGAAGTTCATTGGTGCAGTTGTTGGAAAGGATGTAGGAAGAAGCATGTTGGGATCTTCCTGTATGGCTCTCTAGGCAAGGGATGGTTATATTAAGGAGCTGAACATGGTAGAAGTTGATGCGTATCTTTGTAGCAACTTTTATCACATGTTGTGTTTGTATGCCCATAAGTGTCACTTTCTGAAAATCTTAAATAGCTGCTCTCAAGGTGGTTGTGACTATTCAGCTTCCAGGAGACAACATGAAATAGGATTATTTGATGTATTTTAGGCTTGACTTTTCTGATGTTTAATAGTCAAGCTTTCAAGCCTGTAAATAGAACAAGATAGCTGTCAGTTCGCAGTTGCTCCTGCTGTTGGGTTTGTTTCCTGGGCTCTGTACTGAGGCATCTTGAAATTGTTTGTTTTCAGCACGTGGCCTATTAGCTTTGCAACGTGTCAGCAGCTGATCTTGCTCATTCCCCTTATTTGTGGAGTGACTGTGCATTTCATGTCTGTTTAGAATTCCATGTGCCCATTTTAAGTCAATTAGGAAGTCAGTTTTCTAATAATTTTGAGCTATTTTTAATATGTTTTTCATTAACTCACCAAATTATTACATAGAATCATATTTATTGAAAGAGATTTAAAAATAAATATATAACATGTGATATGTTAGTTAACTGACAGTTTTCTAATTTTGTTATCTGGGACAAACGTGAGGGTTTTTTAATATCTAAAATGCTGCTCATGTTTTTTTCTTGTGCTGGGTAGATTTTTATTTTTATTTTTTTTAGAATTTTTTTCCTTTTTTTTTGGCCACCCTAAGTGACAGTGGCTTCAAGAACGCTTATATTCTCTGTGACTGCATATTTTATTTATTTACTGGTTCATGAACGGCATCTTGGCTGGTCCTGTTCAATTTTTTTAGTGTTTGTGGTTATGAACTTTAGACTCCCTGGAAGATCCAGGGGGACACTTCTGTGGTTTGAACTGGGATTTTTGTGTTGGCTATTTAAAGACTCAGCCTGAAGAGCTGTAGCAGAGCTGAGGCACTGTATCAGTAGCTTTAGAGTGAATTGCAGTGAGAGTTGTGTCTCTGGCCGTGTGGGACTATGGGAAGAAAGTGAAGATCATTAATTGGAGGTTATTCTCACTTGTCCCTTCCTGGAGAGGGCTGCAGTGGGAGGTGGTTGGTACAGGACCAAGCCCAAGACTAGAGCCGTGTGCTGTAGCTGATGGCAGAACAGCCAGGGCCTTGCAGAGCCAGGGGTGTACAGGCAGCTGGTTGGCACTGCTGTGTGTGTTCATGTGCCACAGAGTGAGGAGGAAGCTGCTGTGTGCCAGTCCTTCTGTTCAGTTGAAAAAAATCTAGGAAATGTGGTCCCTGTTTAGGCTTCTCTGGGTTGATGTTCTTTCATCTTTCAGCTCCTCACCAAGTGCTCCTCAGCTCTCTTAAATTTTGGTGACTGGGCTTTCCTCAAGTGCAGAAATCAAAACTGTCTTTAATTACTGACTGCTATTAAAAATGTTTGTGTCTTCCTGCTACTAGTTGTCAGCTAGAAAACTGTGGTAAATGAATAATTTAGTTATTAATCTTTGGGTTTTGTTTTGAAATGTCAAAAGTCCCTCCTTAATAATTTTGGTGGCTGTGACCTCAAAGTTGAGAAATGCTGCTCTGGTTGAAGCAACTGAATGAAGTATTTTACTTCATGGCTTCTGCTCCTTTAAAATTTCATGTCAAATGTTCTAATGGACGAAACACAACATAAAGTAAACTTCAGGTAATGTCTAACTTTTCTAGGTGTAAAAACTTACTCTTGTAAAGTGTCTGTAGTTAACCAGAGTTCAGGCTGTCTAACATTAATTTAAAATACAAGCGTGGGTCATCAAGTAATAACAGAGCATTGACTGATTTATATAAAATTTGAATAGTTCTGAATCTCAGTCCTATGCTGTGTCTGACAGGGATATTGTGTCACCACAAGAAATGAAATGTACTGAGTTACCCTGAAAGTTCTGCCTTTCCTATAGATGCATGTATGGTAGGAGTAAGGTGTGACTTGCCTAGATGATGGTTAAAAGTTTGTTTAGAGGTAGTTCTTATACTGCTTATACTTATTGTGTTCTTATAAGTTCTTATACTTATTGTGCATGCCTCAACAGAATGAACATACATTTCCATTCTTCTAACTTCCTTAATAATGTGCTGCAAGTTTTATAACTCCATCCTCATACAGACATGATTAGCCAAATAAGAGCAGAAGGAGAATTAAAATTTTACTGTTCTTTTTTTTTTTTTTCCAGTCCAGTTAAGTGTGAACTCAGTCTACTTTTTAACTTCAGGTCAAGGGGAAAGCTCCTGTAAAAGTCTATGGGTGCTGAGTTTTTCTACTCACCTCCTGTCTCTGTTATTTCTCATTCTTGGGGTCCTACAGCAGTTCTCTGACTCACCTTAACTAACTTGTTTTTAATTCAAGTGAAAATTGTTAACTTCTGTCTTGAGTTTTCAAACCATGCAGTGGAAAAAGGTTTTATGTTTATAGCTGGTTCAGTAACTGTGTGTGTCTAAATGCATCTCAAGACACAGGGACAAAGATGCTGTGCACTTCAGAGTGGGTGCTGTCTTGGCTGCAGTTAGATTCTAGCAGTTGAATGGATATGTATGTATGTACACACCTTTATTGTGATTGCTGGTGAAGGATCTCTGAAACACCTATCTTGAAAGTTTTGGGTTGTGAGTGCCTCAGCAGTAAGTACTTGAGAGGTGAAATCCGCTTGCATCGAGCACTGAACTGCTGCTGCCAAATCTTGCTTAAAACTAAGCTGGCTTGGATATCTCAGTCTTGTGTTGGGATCTTTATTTAGCCTTTTGGATTGCTTACTTAATGTTTTCACAGAATTCTGTATGTCTGCTCTGAGGCAACTCGATTACTGCCCTAGGGAGATGTGGAAAGCAGCTGTTCTTTTTTGGTGTCCATTAGCCAAGTGTCAAAGCAGCATTATTGGTTTTGGAAGCAGCGGCACATTTTACTTTAAAGTATTTTGATATATGCAGCAGAGGAGTGACTGGATGAGTGGGTTTCTGCTCCTCTCTACAGCTAATGCAGAAGAAGAATAAGATGAAAGTATTTATTTGGCATTGCTGATAGCAATCCCAGTATTTCAGCAAACTAACTCCTTTTGCTGTTACAGTATTTGCAACTTCTGAGCAGCTTTAAATACCTACTTCAGAGTGGATCTTTGAAATTCAGTAGAGCAGAAGCCTTAGGCTAGAAATGTGCTTCCTTCTCATTCTGTCTCAGTTTATTCAAGCTTTGCTAAAAAATCCTGCTTACTTCTAGAAATCAGTTTTCCATTTTGTGTTTGTATTCTTCAGGAGAACTGTCTGTATGCGGAAATAATTGAACATAAATATTCTAAAATTGGTGGTATGTGGATGTCAAAGCAGGATGGGGAGTGAGCACTGTACAGCACCACCCACACTCACTGTAAGAAAGGACAGAGGGCAGAAATTGTAGCCTGATCCATATTACAGTTAAATAAACTAAAATTTTACCTTTAAAAGATAAATTGTGTAACCTCTATGTTGAATCGAAGAGTTCAAGCTTTGGGGTTAGGGAGCTTTCTGTTAAGGTTTGTTAGGAAATGGATCCTGTCTCCTATATGTACTGTTGTGTGAGGTGGTGGGACTTCCTTCCCCCCCTTAAAAATTCAGCCTTGTTCAGTGCTGGAGGTGGATAGATGAAGGTGTGGATAGATGAAGGTGTGGGGAGCAGATCAAGTGTTTTCTGCCACTGATGAGGAGTGGGCTTTAGTACCCCCCAGTGCCTGCTCTCAATGGTCTCCATGCTTTAGTTCCTGTCAGACAGTGCTGTGAACCAGTTCTGTTCTCTGATCTAGAGCAGCAAAGTGAATAGTTTTCTGCTGAGCCATTGAGTTACTGTGCAATCAGATGAGCATCAGGCAGTAGCAGGAATGGTGCAGGAGTGTGTGCCAGGAGCAGTGGCAGAGGAGAGCGGGGGGCTGGACTCATCCGTGGCAGCAAGCTCATACATTGCTCAGCTGTGTCATGTCTCCACATTTGAAGGCTGAGCAAATAATTACACATTTCACATTTTTTCAGTCTTTCAGTATTCAATTTAATTTTATAATATAAATATTTTCTCTTTGAAATACAGTGTATGAAATATCTAAGAATAATTTTCTGTAAGTACGTAATGTGCTGCCAGTGTGGAAATGGAGTTCTTGACAGAATCTGTCTTGTGTGTGCAGTAGCAAAAGCCTGTGTGAATTTGAAAAAAGCTTGGAAACAACTAATCAGTTTTTGAAGTCATGTTACCTTTTAATTCCTGCTTGAATTAGTTTAGAGAACTAAGTTTTGCTCTTGTTGGTAGGTAGGTTTTTTTGAAAGTCTTTAATTCTGGAAATGTTTTGGAAAAATCCCATTTGGAATCCTTTTTATCTTCTGACTTGTGTTTTAAGGCTTTTTTCCTCTTCAGTGCCATCAGTAGCTCAGACTCCTGATTCATGTTTTGTCTCACAGGGATAAACACCATTTTTCTCTTTCTTTCCAGTTGCAAGTGGCATTTCAGGGGTTCCTGCTACTTTCCATCATAGATCTTCTGGTGTTTTTTTGCTGTACAGCCTGCTGTTCTTTCAGTGATTGTTGCTGTTTTGGTTTCCAAGTGTTTCAGAATTAAAAATGTTCTCAGTTCTATCCTTTTTATATATAGAGGTCCAAAAAATTCTGTGGAAGAGAGTTTTGTTCAGAGATGAGAGGCTGTTAGCAAATATTTATTTGATTCCAAATTGTGTGCCCCAGTTTTGCAACGTAGCATAATTTGGGAAAGTGTGTACTGATGAATTGTAATACTTGATATATGTGTAAATGGCATAACCCTTTTATCTTGAGTTCAAAAGTAAAAACAGACTGTATAAAAATCTATTTATTTAAAGCTGAACAGAAAATTTCTTATCAAGCTGGAAAGAAGACTGTTGGATACCAGAAAAAGAATTATTTTTATCCTGTGGTTGAGAGCTTTTTTCCTTTCTGAAGCTTTCACAGAGATGGTGTGAAAACAAACACAGAGACTGATAAATGTTCTTCACTTCAAGAATGTCTTAGTGTAATTCCTCCTAAGATTTTAAAGGCTTCCATAAATATATACCAACTTAACTAAAACTTATTTTTACAACTGGTATTGAGCACAAACCTTTTTGGACACGTTCATGTGAACTTTGCATAATTTGAAACTGGTTTACATTCCATCTGTCTGATTTTAATTGTTATATTGGTTTTGTTTTGTTTGTTGTTTCTGTCTTAAAAGCATCACTGCTTTCAAGACCATGGCTGTGCTCTTTTGAGTGCTGCTTGCTCAGGGTTAGAATAGAAACGACTAATTCAGTTGGAAGGGGCCTACAGTGATCATTCAGTCCCACTGCCCCACCACTTCAGGGCTGACCAAAAGTTAGTGTGTTGTTAAGGGCATTGTCCAAATGCCTCTTAAACACTGACAGGCCTGGGGCATCCACCACCTCTCTAAGGAAGCCTGTCTTGTAGTTTAGTAGCAGACTTTTTTTTTAATATATGTATTTTATTTTTATTTTTTTATTTTATTGTACAGCTGCATCTGTGATATACAGTAAGTGATGGGTTAAAAAAGCAGCCACCATATACTACAGGAGAAGTTGAGTGAAATTGGTTGTTAGTAAAACTTCTCAGGAGATAGAATCAAAGGCAGGGCATGGGACAGATTGGAAGGGGAAATCAGATCATCTTCCTTCTTGTACTGTAGAAATGGAAGTCAATAATTTTTGAAGTAGTTTTGCACAAATACAGATTCATACCCATCTCATGTAGGTACTTCACATTTCAATTAGCAATAATGGAATGTAATTTTATAGCTGGATGTTCAACAAGAATATGTAGATGCCAATCTTCAGTTGTCTTAGGATTTTCCTTGGTCATTATAAACATGTTCAAGTACAACAGAGAAATTTGGCTCTTGCCATAGCAAATAGCTTCTTGCTTTGCACTTAGTTGTTGTGTGTGTTGCCGTTTCTATTACTGCTTATTGCACCCCAGTGAATAGAAATTTCCATCCTTTCCCTACTGTACATGAAGTCCCAGATCTGAGTGATTAGTCCCCACAGAAATCTGAGCTCCATTTTAGGACAAGTGAAGTGGGTTGGCAGATGTCTCCTACTTCCTTCTGCCTTGACATGCTCCAGCATTTGGTGCTATAAATCCATATTTTTTATATTCATACTAATATAATATCTGAAAATGTTTGACTTCTTTGCAATATCCATCAATATAGCAACAAATTTTCATGTTTAGAGGGAAACAATTTTAAAATTATTAGTTAAAGCATGTTTAAGAATTTGAAATACCTATATGTTCTTGGATGCTTTCTGGTTGTGTATTCCTGCAGTCAGGAGGGGGGAAAAAATGTCTGTTCTGTAGTCTGCATTTTGAGATTTCTAAGCCTGTATTATAGAACTTTTCACTGTCATAAACCATTTCTTTGTGGTTTTTTTTTCCCCCCTGAATGGAGTTGGTGCCGTAATGCCACCATTACCTTACCCCAGAATGTGAGTAGTAGGTGATTTTTGTCAGGTGGTGACATTTCACTTAAGTACTCTGCTACCCTCAATGAACTATTTTCAGTACTCCTCTAAGACTGAGGTACTTAGTTTTACACCTGTTACTCCTCTTCCTGGTCTTTTCATGCCCATTATATTTAAAGACTTGTGACAGAAGGAAGATGTTATTTAACAAAGAAGTGGGTGAATATTGCATGTACCAGATGAAACAGTCCTGTTGCAGAGGTGATGCTAGTTTTACAATAAATTTAACCTAAGAAAGGACAGATACTCTGAGGATACTCTGCCTTTTGGCAATTGAACTCGGTTAGCTAAAAGTGAAATTTTGCTCAGTGTGCCATGTTAATCTGATTTCGAGTGAAGGGAATCTTTGTAGTTATTAGATTAAGAAATCCTAGAGGCTGTGTCCTTGTTTGGGCTAAGTAAGAAATGAAGTGACCTCAGGGCACTTCTTCCCCTCCCCTCCATGAGAAAATAGAATGCAGGGACATAACTAGCTTGCCTGCCTCCACTTCAGGAATCCCAGAGGTGTGTAGCTGCTGTCACAAACCTCACAAGGCTCAGAGGCAAGTGTCTTAATTGCATGTTCTCCTTTTCAGTAGTTGCATTTTCCATGTCCAAGCCTCTTAATTATCAGCAAGAATTTGAGATTCCCTGCACCAACAGTTGTGGTCTCTTTCCTTCCTTCCTCCCTCCCTCCCTCCCTCTCTCCTTTTTTCCTTTTTTTTTTTCTTTTTTTTAAAGGACTCTTATGAGTTACTTGGGCCGAGGATTGCAAGCTGAAAATAGTCTCCTGCAGCATAGTAGTAGAGACTGGCTAACTTAACTCTTGTGATTTGAGATTACTTGGTCTTGCAATGAAATACTCAGTTGCTAAACTTCTAAGCTTCTCTCTTTGAACCTACTGGTCTTCAGTCACTTGTTGTGAATATAATTTTGCACTGAAATATACCCAGTAACTTCCTTTCACTATTTGCTAAATCATGTCAACTGCTAGATTTTTTTGACAGTGTAGTGCCAGAAGTTTTTTTGGCTCCCACTTCTATTACTTGCAAAAAAACCCCAAAAGCACTTGAAGGAAAACACTTTAAAACAAAGGAGAGCATTTACCTTGGAAATCACTTGAACGTGTTATCCCTAAGTGAGTGCTTTCTGCCTTTAGGCCATTACACTTTGTTTTCAGTTCAGTTTGTGTATTATGTAAACTTGAAGCTAGTCTCTGTTTTCTGAGTGTTTTCCTTAATGTGTGTTTTGTTTCATTTGAATTCTATTTATTTTCTAATATGTCACTTTTTAGATGTCCCCACATATATTTCAACACAATTTATTTAATTATGAAAGAATGACCATGTAAAGCCCATGTGACAGGGTAGGCTTTAGTAGTGTCATCTTGTGAACAGCTCACTGCTGCTGGTTGATATTATTTGGCAGTGTTGGACAGCTGTCCTGTGACATCTCTGGACTTTCTGGGACAGTAACTGCTGATGACTAGTTAAAAGGGAATGATGAAGGACTGTGACTCATCATGAAAGCAACCTTGGGAAACTTGGTTTTTTTGTGCTGTCCTTCCCTTTATTTGTCAGCTTATTTGTCAGTCAGAATGTGAACATGGCAGGTGTCTCTTACTCCACTCATTTTTGTTAAGATACACCTTGTGATCCTTGCTTTTGGTCTCTGGTCTTTTGTGCCACGGTGGGGGTTTTGGTCACTGGGAATACTGACGTTTAAGTACATGTTATGTGTATAAAGAGTCTTAAGAGATTTTTTCCTCTCAACAGGTGGGAAGGAGAAACCAAAAACCAATGCAGAAGAGCTACAGATTAAAAAAGTTAAGAAGAAAAAGAAAAAGAAACATAAAGAGAATGAGAAGAGGAAGCGTCCAAAAATGTACAGCAAATCCATTCAGACCATCTGCTCAGGATTGGTTTCTGATATTGAGGATCAGGAAACCAAAGGCATCATAGATGATCATCTTAAGGATTTCAGTGGGAAAAATATGGATCCCAAGAAGGACTGTGAGTCCAAGATACCAGAGAACAGTGAGTTTCCATTTGTCTCGTTAAAGGAGCCACGGGTTCAAAATAAACTCAAAAGGTTGGACACATTGGAGTTCAAACAGCTGATTCATATTGAGCACCAGCCTAACGGAGGTGCATCAGTTATCCATGCCTACAGTAATGAACTCTCCCACTTGTCTCCTGTGGAGATGGAGAGATTTGCAGAAGAGTTTGTGGGTCTGGTTTTTAGTGAAAATGAAAACTGTGCAGCTTACTATGTAATGGGTATTGTTCATGGGGCAGCTACTTATTTACCTGACTTTTTAGACTACTTTTCGTTTAATTTTCCCAATTCACCAGTGAAAATGGAGATTTTGGGAAAGAAAGATATAGAGACAACGACTATGTCAAATTTTCATGCTCAGGTAAGAGGTTATACATTTTACTTTCTAAAGTCATATAATGGTTTCAAACAACTGTGAATGGGGATTTTTTTTTAGAGTAGTTGCTATTAGCTGTGCTGTGTGGATGACACAGAAGACTAGAAACAAGGGAATTCTTTAAGTAATAAGTCAGTTCTGCAATATTGAAGATGAGAAGCCTGTTAACTGAGACATAAAATTGGATTTTATGGGGGAGGGGAAGTGTTTGCATGCCTGTGTGTGTAGGTTTCTTTGGATTTGTTTCTGTAGCTGAAGCTTAATTGTGTGAGTTTTGGAGGGTTGAAATGGTTTAGCTGTGGCTGTCTTGGTGTCCAAACTGTAGTTTATCTGTGTGAACTTCATAAAACTGAAATGCTTTAATACAGTGTTATACATAAAACCTGTGTAGGGAAGAATTATTTAGTTGTATTTGTAGTATGAGTCTTCAAAATTGGTTGTTAAAGGACAACTGGGTTGTTAACATGGCTACTGCTTTGGTCCTTAGCCACTTGCATTTCTCTCCACTTGGTTGTATTCTGTGGAAAGCTGTTAAGTTACATGGCAAAATGTCAGCCAGCTTTTAATTAATTTATTTTTTCTTGACTTTCTGGAGGGAAATGACTGTATACTGTCTTAACAACAGCTACTGATTGAAGATCATCTCTGCTATTTATTAACTTGCTGTAGAATATACATTTCTGTTGCATATAAATTATTCATGTTTCAGGTCTTCAGGGGGAAAAAATGTCTAGCTTTCTAAGATTTTCACCTTGATGATGAGGGTATTGTGTAAAGCCTATACAGATACTCCAAAACAACTTATGAAGAAACTCAATGCTGTTTTATTTATATCCACTTTATCTCACATTCACCCATTTAACTCCATTATTTGTGAATTTAGATGTTGTATGGATCACCTTTAAACTGTTTTAGTGTACACTTTTTACACAATTTTGAGGAGTTCAAGTGTAAGTTACACTGTCATCTTTTTGATGAAAAACGTGCTTTTTGCCTTTGGCTACATAAACATTTGTGTAGAACACTTGCATTTATTGATGAATTTCAGGTGTATGTTATCCAGAAGGATATGCAGAACTGAAATGCTGCTGCAAGAGAACATTAGCAGTGCTGGTTAAGAAAATATCTACTGCCATGGGTTATGAATATTCTGTGAACTATAGTCACTGGGGTTTTTTTAGTATGTAAACTGAATCATTAATAATAAAAATCACATGGGCAGCTCTCCAGAGCTGCTCTGTCTTTGGCCATTTTATATAAAAACAGCTGAATCTATCCTTCAGAGTATGTTCCTTAAGTCCAGCCTGTCATCTTGGGCAGCATTAATGCAAGAATAGCTGCGTGCCAGTATCTGCCCTAAAGACATGGTTAAGAAAAGCCCAAATTTTACTGTTGTGAATTATAATAGAATTATTTTACTAAAGGGATAGATTAAATCAGTATTACAATAGTAACATCAAGATCTGTAGTTAAAGCAGTCCAGTGTTCATTGGGTTTGTGATCATAATTCCCATTTTTGTGTAGGTGAAGCAGGAGCAGAGAGAGACCTGTAGAAGAAAGAAGCCAAACTGTATTATTATAGCATTCAACTGGTCAGCTCCATGGTCTGTCTTCTAAGCTGTGTTCTACTTGGCTAGAAATTTAGTTCTGGTATCTCCTTTTCCTTTGTGTTCTCTCAGTTTTTTTCCTTAGTTTTCATGGCATTTTATCTCTTCTTGGTTTGGTTGCTTGACAGACAATGCTTGGCTCCTTATATTTTTGCTAAATAAGGGGTGTATGGAGTATAAATCATGTGTACAAACAAACATCAGACTTACTGTCTTCTGTGCAGCGTCCCTGTTTCTTGGAATATTTAAATTAGTATCTTGGTTACCTAGCTATTGATTCTATTTTTCCTTATAATTTCCTTATTTTTGTCTTTCTTTGGTTGCTTGTTTTGTCCTACTCAGGTGATCTGCTACGGTTGAAATGTTTTGTTAGCTTAGTATTCTCTGTTCTGACTTGCTGTGCAGATTGAGAACATTCTCCTGTATCACTGAGTTCTTTATGAATCTTTCAAAGGAATTCTAATATGCTGTTGCAGTATATTTTTATGAGACTTTAAATGTAGTTTTCTGTTCCTACATTGCCCAAGCTCTGTGCTGTGGTCCTGAGCTCCTTGAGCAATGGCTAACAGTTGTTGTATAGAGTGAATTGTTTTCTGAGGTTTAAATAGGAAGTTGGTTTTATCAAGTCTGCTTTGAGTACGTACCTTGGACTTCATTAGTCTTAAGAAACTTGGGTATTGCTCTGCGAATTTTAACTAAAACACTGAAATGAGGCTAACTGAGGTTCTTTGGTTGTTTTTGAGAACTCACTGTAGCACATGTAATCAGTCTGACAAACCTAAATATTTAAAAATATCTAAAAAAGTATTAAAAAAAGAGAGAAGGATGAGCTAAGCCTGAAATGGAAAGTATTGTTGTGTGTTTTATCAGTTTTTATTTCTGATGTTCATCGTTTTAGTACTACTTGATAATCTTCCACCTCCTGTTTTGTGGCAGGTGAGGTTTTCTCATTTTAAGTAATGCTTATTTTGAAGTCGTTGGGTTCTGTGGCAAGAGGCAGATTTCACAGTGAATTCTGTTGGTGAGGTCAAAATGGTTGGAGCTCTCCTAGGTTTACCTGGAAAGTCTGCATCTTTCAAGTAATTTACTTAGTTTTCATGATTGTAGAGTTGAAATTAAACCCCTCTCACCGCCCTTCCCAATACACCTGTGCCACGAGTAATATAGTTTTACTTGTTAGGTTAGAAGTGAACAGAAGCTTGTGAGAGTAGGTACAGCAGGCACAGGAGTGAGGAAGTTGTATTGGAACTGGTTCTGTCTAATCAGAATTAGTTTTTAAATTTCAGAGGGAGAGGAATTGGGAGTTTTTCCTCACCTAGCTTGGTGCTCGAGTACTCCTTAAAATTTTTTTGAGTTACTGGAATAGCTTTTTGTGAACTGACTGAAAGGCTTAGTCAGACTGTTTCTGTAAGTGGGCAAAATGGAATTAGTCTGGATAACCTTGTAGCCAGTCAGTCAATCCTTCAGGCAGTGGAAAACTGTTCTCTGTAGCTCCATCATCCCTGGGCTCCACCATTTACGTAGATGGCAACAGCTGCATCATCTACCTGATAGCTGTGAATCTTGTCAGGCTCTTAGGAGGATTTTAAAGAATGTAAATAATCAGCTTTTGCCCCCTACTTGCAGCTTACATCACTTCAGTTAAGCTATTTACTTCTGTTGAGAACAAATGCCACTAATATTTTGAACACATTACTGTCCTCATGCTGTGCAAGTGTAAATTTTTATTGCCTTGCTGAAACCCCAGAGCACAAACTTGATGTTTAACTGGAACAATGCTTAGTGCATTGATTTTACTGTCTTGTCCCAGAGGCAACTTCTTAGTACAGATAAAGTAAAATGCTGAGCAATACCCAACAATTCCTGTGTTTCAAGAAAAGATTAACTGTTTTCAAGCCAGATATGACAAATCCTTGTCTGATGTCTTTTGCTGGAGATCTTTAGGTGATTTGACACTTTCCAAAGAAATCTGCTGTAAAACAATTTTTTTCTTATTTGTCCTCTTATCCTTTTATTCTGATCTTATTGGACAAGGCAAACAATTTATCCTTTTCTTTCAGTTTTCCCTATATTCCTTTCCCCTCCCACCAGATGAAGGAATTTTGAGTTATTTCAGTCTACCATTACATGTTACACCCTTATTGGTATTACTGCTCTCCCCTTACGCTCTCTTTAGTCATCCTGGTTGTGTCCTGGGCAGTGTTTGCCTGGTGTATTGATATCAAGGACTGTGAGAAGATGGCTGTAAGTGTCTTGCAAATTATTGCTCTTAGTTATCTATTCCTTCTCTTTTTTCAGAGCAGTTTGTGATCTCCTGTAGCAGCAGCTCCTGTAATTGAGTTACTCCTCTTTTCATGTTTGTGCAGTTCATTATATATGTGTGAGTGTAGTTTTCACTTTTGTTCAAATTGAATTACAACCTTTACATTCAGACCCCTTCTCCAGTTTCAAGATCTTGGTAGTTTTGATCCTCTCCTACAGTAGACTTGCAGCTTTGTGGTACTTGCAGGTTTCATGAGGATACACTATGTTCAAAGGAAAGATATGAAGGATATAATTGATATGATTACATGAGCACAGACAAGACTGCCCCCTCTTTGTTCTTACTAGACCATGTTTTCTGTAGCAGTTTTGAGAACATAATGCAAATGTCAAATGTTGAGATTGTACTGGTCCTCTGAAAAAGCTATCCAGTCACAGAAAAGTTAGTTTGACTTGGCTGGTTTTCTTCACGTCCATGTTTATTAGCTTTTATTATCTTCTTTTCTAGGTGGTTGATGGTTGTATGTAGCTAAGCATTTTTTCTGGAAATTGAGATTAGGCTAAATAGTCTCTAACTCTTCTGTCTTCTCTTGACACCTATTTCTTTAAGAGGGTGTGTTACTGTCTTCCAACCTTGAAGGATTGACTTTGTGGTTTTGAATTAAAATCATAGAATGACCTGCATTGGAGGGGACCTTTAAAAGTCATCCAGTTCCAACCACCCTGCCATAGGCAGGCACATCTTCCACTGGACCAGGTTGCTCAGAGCCCCATCCCGCCTGGCCTTGAACACTTCCAGGGATGAGGCATCCACAACTTTTCTGGGCAATGTGTTTTGGTGCCTCACCACCCTCACAGTAAGAATTTCTTTGTAATATCTAATCTAAACCTGTCCTCTTTCAGTTTGAAGCCGTTCCCTCTTGTCCTGCCCTGTGAATTGTCCCTCTCCAGCTCTCTGGTAGCCTCCTTTAGGTACTTGAAGGTTCCTGTAAGGTGTCCCTGGAGCCTCTTCTCCAGGCTGAACAATCCTAGTCTGTCTGTGAAGGGTCTGTTTTCATAGGAGAGGTGCTTCAGTGCTCTGATCATCTTTGTTGCCCTTCTCTGGACTTGCTCCAACAAGTCCTGCCCTTCCACCACAGAGCTGGATGCAGCATTCCAGGTAGGGTCTCACCGGGGTGGAGCAGAGGGGCAGAATCCCCTTCCTCGATCTGCTGCCCATGCTGCTGGGAATGCAGCCCAGGATACGTTCGGCTTTCTGGGCATTCTGGGCATTTTGACATTACCAGATCATGCCCAGCCTCTGATCCACCAGCACCTCTCCAGGGCTGCTCTCAATCAATTCTCTGCCCTGTGTTTGTGCATGGGATTGCCCCAACCCATATGCAGGATCTTTCACTTGGCCTTGTTGAACTTCATGAGGTTCACCTTTCGAGCCTTTGGATGGCATCCCTTCCTTCCATCGTGTTAACTCCACCACACAGCTTGGAGTTCTCCCTGATTGATTAAAGCTTTGTTTCTTTTTACCTTGCTGCCTTTGTGCTGTAGGTATGTGAGGATACACATCATTAAGACTGTTCAGCTTAGGAACAGTCAGTCTTAACTGCTCAGTGTTAGACAAGTGGTCAGAGCCAATCTGGCACCTGCTGCTGCTAAAAGAGTGTCTTCATTCCTTCTTCCCTCCCAGTTGCATGTTTTTGTGCCAAGCTGGGCTGCTTCTCAAACTGGTGAGCCAGTTTGGTTCATTAATCCAGCAGAAAACTTAACTACTCTTGAGGGGTTGAGGGATCGGTTTTATTACTGAGTTAGCAAATTATACCATTTTATTATGCCAGAGGTAGCTCAAGGATGAGTGTGGGACTACACAATCAGCCCCATTCCATAACAACAGGCAGTTTGCATCTTCAGAGAAATCTTTTTTTTTTTGTTTTGTTTCCAGTCTGAAATAACTTCATGTTGCCATGTTAACTGTGATGGACACTGAATATACAAATAATGAACAAGTGTTTGAAAGGAAGAACTGCAATAGTAATGACAGTTCACGTTTGTGGTGTGACTTTTCACATGAGGGATTGTTGTTGCACACAGACCTTGTCATTCCAATTCTTTTTTAGCGTATTTTAATATTGTCTTCTCTTTGCTGTCCTCCTTGTTTAGCTCTTAAGTGTTTGTCTTTTGCAGAGAGGTTTTCGCTGTTTAGTCCTTTTCTAATTTGTGAAATCCTGCTTGAGAATATTAGTTTCAATATAAAAGAATTCTTTCCAGAACACAGGAACATAACATAATATAGGGGAAAAGACATTGTATAAATCTTTAACGATAAGGAAATTAAACACTGACCAATTATTTGAGATTTTCTTTAAAGAAAAATATTTTCAGCAATTCCCCTCAAATACTAAAGGAACTGTGTGTCTTTTGAGTTGTGCCTCAGTAATTTTCAGTAGAATTTTCTTTTCAACAGAATTTGTTGCTTGCTTTTAAGCTGTTCAAATGTTTGGTTATTTATTAAAAAGTTGTAACATTTTTAGCAACTGCTTGCTATTATGCAAGTCCTCCAAAATACAGCCTCCTCTCATTTTTTTATTCCTTCTAGATGATGGAAAATTGAATTTTAGCTCTGTTAAAGCATACATATTGTCCCATTCTCTTTTTTATCTAAAAAAATTCTTTAAAAAAATCTTAAAAGATTCTTTATCTAAAAAAAATCTAAAAAAGATCTGTTTTTTAAAAACTAATCTATAAGACTACATATAAGAGACTTTTTTTGATAGGTGATGATGATGGCAACTTATTGTCTTAAAGCAAAAAAAAGTTTTCACTTATTGAATACCATTGAACAAAGAATCAGTTCACAGGGAATGACATTGGACACATGCTCATTTGTTTTCCACTTAGAAAACGACTGTCTTTTAGATTGCTTCTTGACAGTTTCAACCAGTCAATACCAGATGACAGTTGTATGTTGCTCTTTTTAGTCACATATTCTGTATTAACAAACCTCAAACCTAAATAAAGTCCTAGAGGTTTGTGCTGGTGGCTTGGACAGGATGTGAGACTGACCCTTGTTATGGATCTTCCTGAGCTACAAGGGCAGTAACAGTTACTTCACTTTCACAAGATCCTTTTCCATGAAGGTGTTCAATTGATGCTATCCTTAATTTTTAATTCTTTAAAATTCTTTGTCAGCTGCTTCACTGTTTGTTGTTTTTTTTTTGTCACTGGAATTCAGAATATAAGCAAGGTCATCTTCCTTTTAAAAACTTCTGTCCATCTGTGGTATTATTTGAGTATTTCAGCTGCAAGATAAAACGTGTCAGGTGATAAATGATCTACAGTGGTAAAAGTGACAATGACAATGGATCACCTTTGAGCAATGCCAGATCTGTCAAGGCACCCCATCCTGATAGCAAACCCCTGACCTAAAAAAAGAAAGAAAGGCAAAGGAAGTAGCATGACATACATGTAGTTTAGCAGTAAAAAGCAGCTAAGCAGATTTGCAAGTATTTTTAAAATCAGAGCAATTTTGATGAATATTTGTTCTGTATTGGTTCCCATTTGGAATTAAAACTATATGTTATCAATTAAGGATTTGAAAAGAGTTGGCAAGGAACAGGAAGCCTTTTGGGCACTGGATCAGAATGTATCAAATAAGCAAGAATGCTACATGGCCGTAACGTTTGAGATTATGCTGAATGTGAAATTGGGTATTTTCCATTCTGAGATACAAATGTGTAAGTGCATTGCTTGTGCACTTGTGTAGTGAAATGGAAACCCTCTATTCCTTCAATGTCCTTGCATATAGTCATGGTGATTTAATGGGTTTGGGTTTTTTGTTGGTCTTTGGTGGAACTTTCTTTGTGGGTTTCTCTGCATTCAATTGGGAGTTTTGGTGGGTTTTTTTTGTTTTGGTTTGGTTTTTTGTTTGTTTGTTTGGTTGTTTGGTTTTGGTTTTGTTTTTTTTACTCTGAGGACTGTTTTGCCAGACCTTCCTGGTTTTAAAGGTGAAAAATTGAAATAAATTTAAACCTTTTAAAATTCTAGCAGGAAAATGATAAAATTTCAACAGAAAAAAAAAAAACAACCAAATAAAAACCAAACCAGAACACCCCCAAACCCTACTATATTAAAAATAGGAATTCAGTTGTGACTTGCCCCAGTTTGTTTTTTAAATTCATCTCTTGAGGTGCTTGTTTTCTCTGGATTGTTCCTTCCACTTTGTGACTTCTTCAAACAGAAAATGGAAACATCTTTAACATATAATGTCTAAAATGTTTCTTATTTGTAGGATGATAATGCCCGAATATCTTGTTTTCAGTATTATATATCTGTAGAGTCACATTTAGTCTTCAGATTCTTGTTAGACATCAAGACATTTCTGTCAGAATATTTGCTATTAATCAGTTGAGACCACACTAGTCCATTGCTGTGATGCAAGAGAGCGACACGATCTCCTTTTTTTAGATGACATACCTCAAATTTAAGCTGTATGAGAAGAAAGAAGTTAGAATGTCATGTTTATTATTTGATATATTTCTATCTCTTTTACCTGTCCATGGTATTATACTTGGGGATTTTCATTTGTGACCACATGCTAGAAGAGCAGTGTGTCCTGGATTCCTTTTTTTTTATTCTGGATTTAGATTGTTTCAGCTATTTATTTGAGCAAATTTGTAACATTGTAACATAGTCACATTGTAGCCTGTGAAATGACATCCAGGAAGTTTACCTTATAAAAAGTGTATAATACTTCTCTTGTGGTCAGTGCATAATTTAATGTGTAGAATTCAATAAGTAAGTACTAGTTTTAGTACATCAGTATTGTTTTTGTGAGTTTAGAAATGCATACAGGAATCTGTTTCTGTTCCTGTGAACAAATCAACCAAAGGACACTGACAGTAAAAGAAAACATTGCTGTTATCTAATATGCCATAGATTATATTTATTTAGTGGTTGTCTTTATAGGGATTAATTTTACATTTGTCGTTGATCAAACATCAATGGGAGGTTTTTGGTGTTTTCACACTTATTATTTAGAAGCAGCTAATTTGGGAGTGAGTGAAAATTAGCTAGTTCTGCCTTCTAAGAATGACCTCACCTTTTTATATATGTTTATCTAGTTCTTTAACGTAGTCTAACTAGACTAGAGTTCAGGATGCTTCAACCCAGTCCATGCACGAGATGAAATGGGAGTTGCTTTTCTCTGCCTACAGCTGCCTCCTCTTTCAGATTCCCTCTTGTTCTTTCTGGCCAGGCATTAGTATTTATGGCCCATGTCTTTATTTAATTTTTATAATATTCTAAAGTAAATAAATTCTTTGGGTAATTCCTGGATTAAATTCAGATCACTTCCCTAAGCTTGCTCCCTGTCTGTCTTCAGAAGACCTAATGCTAGCAGGAAAGAAAAGAGAGCAAGTCTCCTCCTTTGATCACCAGCATGGATTTATTTCTTGTTCATACTGGGTCTGGGTGGGGCAGAGTTTGTAGCAGCCTATCATGGGGCTGTTTTGGGTTTATGACTAAAACTGTTGATAAGACACTGGTGTTTTGGCTATTGCTGAGCATCATTTGCACAGTGTTAAGGCTTTCAGGACCCCCTAGTTGTAGGCTTGGGTGGGCAAGAAGCTGGGAGGGGGGCATGGCTGGGACAGCTGGTCCAGATTGACTGCAGGGATATTCCATGCAACATAACACCATGCTCAGCAATACAAAACTGAGGGGCTGAGGGGGGGAATATTGGCTGGAAGGTACCTATTGCCCAGGGACTGCTGGGCATCAGTCTGCTTGTGAGAGTTAGCGAGTGGTGAAAAACACCACTGGGTGTTTTTTTCCTCTTCACTTTCCTCTTTTCTTCTCTTGATAAACTGTCTTTATCTGGACCCCTGCATTTCCTTGCTCTTTCTGCTCTCTCCCATGTCTCACCATTGCAGGCAGTGTGTGAGCAGGGGACTGTAAGATCAGTATGCACTGCTTGGGGTTAAGCCACCACAGAGTTCTTGAGCGCTCAGACATTTCAGTCTGTATTTGTAATGGTACAACTCTGAACATGGTCCCAGAAGAAACCACTCATCATTTGTAACTTTGACATTATCTTAGCATTAATTTTGGTATTTCACCTCTCCTAAGGTAGGTCTTGAAAAGCAATTGGAGTGCCTGGGGAATGAAGGAAGTATAGTTGATCAGGGAGAGCTAGGAGTGAAAGGGGATGGACAAATAATCCTTAAAAAAGTTGAGTTGATCTTTCAGTTCTAACTTTCAGTGGCATGGTCTTTTTTGGGGCATAGGTAAGAAAGTTCTTAATTGATCCACCTTAAGCAAGCATGCTGGGTTTAAATACTTTGCTGACTTTATGCTTCATTGCCAACATCTAGTGGTACATAAGCCAGATTGGTGAGTTGATAGCTGGAAGCTTCACAGTTTTTCCAAATTTCACTTAAGTTAGTATTTTTTGGAGAATTTTTAGAGTTTTCACTTGGAGTAGTTTCACAACTAGTTTATCATATGCTACATGAATCGTACAATTATTTAGGTTGGAAAAGACCTTTAGGACCTTTCTAAGAGTCCAACTGTTAACCCAGCACTGCCAAATCTACCACTAAACCATGTACTTAAATGCCACATCTACACATCTTTTAAATATCTCTAAGGATGGTGACTCAACCATTTCCCTGGGCAGCCTGTTCCAGTGCTTGAGAGCCCTTTTGGTGAAGAGATTTTTCCTAATATCCACTAACCCCCCCCGCACAACTTCAAACCATTTCCTCTCATCTGATCACTTGTTACGTGGGAGAATGGTAGTGGTAGCAGAAGGAAGCATGGAAAAAGGCAGAAAAATGGTTCTCGTTAATCAAGGGTATAGATGAAAACAGCAGTTTAATATCCTGGCCTGGAATGGTGGAATACTAAGCTATTTATGCCAGTGGAAGAAACATCCTTTTGCATTTAAGTTTTTTTAATCAAATGTCACAGATCTGTGACTGACTGTAGCTTCAGAAAATAGGTTTAGGGTTCTTCGGAACTGGTCTATCCCGTAAGCCAGTAATGACAAATGAGTGTCCCTTCCTTGCCCCGTGCTTTGAGCTCCTGATGCTCCTGATGCTTTGTACCAGTGCAGATGTAGCTGAGGACTGAGCTGATGCAGATTCAGCAGAAATGAATGTTTTCTGATGCTTTATCACAAAATCACCAGCTGTCTGTGCAAAAAAAGCTGCAGGAATGTATGACTAAGGATTTGGGGAATACGGGAATACTGATGTCTAGCAGGACTGCTTTTTTCCATGTGGCTGTGATGGCTTGTGATGTCTGTGGTGAGCATTAGCTCAGACATTTTGTAAAATCCTACTTTTAGTACTCCTCCATTTCCTGGGTGTGTGACATGACTGAGATGATCTGAAAAGTATTTGCTTCTGCATTTCTGGGATGCATCTGCTTACATCAGTTGAGCTTCTCAGGAGAGCACAGTGTTGTTCCGTGTTCCATGATTTAGTCTTATTTTCAGGAACTGCTGCTGATTCTCCTTTGCACTGCTGTAACTACTAGGAATTTTAATGGTCTGTCTGGGTGAGGACCATAGCTAAACAGTATTTCATTAGCTGTTTTCTTTGCACTTTTTTTCTTTTCTTGCTTTGGATGCAGAATGTCTAGAGATGCAGTACAGGAGCCTTACTTGGTGTGTGCAGTAGTCCATCCACTCTTCCCTCTGTTTTGATCTCATCATATTTCACCTCATTACACCACTGTGGCTTTCAGCCTGTTAAATAGGAGATAAGAAGCTTAGGGGGACATAATTCTCATCAATCTCATGCCTAAGTATTTTGGTGATCTAACAGAACAGATCAGATTGTTGAAAAAAACTTCACAATAATATGTGTTTCTGTTCAAATTCACAGTAGAAGATTTCTCATGAGAGGTGAATGTTACAGCCCTTAAAGTTTGAAGGGAGCACAAGATGTGTTAGCACAGCAAAAATGAGGAAATGACCATCATTGTCTCTCTTCCCATACGAACTCTTTATGAACCTTGTCTTTACTGTGATAATGAGCTCCAGTTAATGTGCTCACACAGAGGCCATACTGGAGAGCATGATTAGCAGAGGAAGTATTTAGAGTAAAATTAGTTGTAACTCAGAGTTCTACCTGTTACAACAAAAAGGTAAAAATTCAGCTAGACTTGAATAATCCAGGTAAGAATCCTTATGTATTAGTTACTGAGCAGAACATACATTGATAGCTTTTCACAGTTACTGTTTTGGAGTGTTATTTTCTTGAGAAACAATAAATAATTACTCTGGTTTATCTTCAGGTTTTAAAATAAAATACAAGATGTCGTAGATGTTTAAGGAGAATTTCTGTCTTTGAGTTCATAGTAATTGACTTCATAATAATCTTAAGTATACTGAAGACTGATGTCAGTAGAAAACAAACATAAGCATAGATATTGAAGGTGTTTATTGAATGTAGATTTGCACAGTAGTGGTATAACTTCTGTTGTCATATTCTACTTGTAGGTAAAAAGAACATACTCTCATGGTACATATAGAGCTGGCCCAATGAGACAGATCAGCCTGGTTGGAGCAGTTGATGAGGAAGTGGGGGATTACTTCCCTGAATTCCTTGATATGTTGGAAGAATCACCCTTCTTAAAAGTAAGGACAGAAGGGAATGGGTTGGGAGAAGGGGGACAATACGCTGTCTAGTGCTGTTATAAAAGTGAGACTGTGTGATACTTGCTTAGATAACTGAGTGTTCTCATAAATGTTTTCATCGTGACAGATAACGGCTGCTTTTAAAAAGTTTTTAAAGTGACTCACTTCAAAATTGTGGCTTGTATTTCCCATTAGTGTACGCTGCCATGGGGAACACTTTCTAGTTTAAAATTAGAGAGTCGTAAAGACAGTGATGATGGTCCCATTATGTGGGTACGTCCAGGAGAACAGATGATCCCTGTGGCTGACATGCCAAAGTCACCTTTCAAAAGGAAGAGGTGAGTTGAATTATCTTACTTGATAAATATATGGTTGGTATTCTTTCTCTACAAATTCATTTTATCCTAAACCTTTAACTGGTTGATACTGAATCTTAATATAAATCTCTGTAAATCTTCATCTCCAAATATACTTTGAAATTGTTTCGTTATGTAAGGATCTGGATTATTAATTTTTACTCTCTGGCCAAGTAAGGTTCTGGTCCTTTTTGGAGCTTTAGTAGAATTTTAAGCTGAAAACTTCAGGGAAATGTGAACAACCATACAATTACTGATGTATGCCTTGAGACTGGAATTGATATCCCTGTTGTTAAACGTGAGTGGATGATTTATGACCTCAAGGGACAAGGGCTTCTCTCTCACCTAAAAGGTAGTAACTCCAACATTAAGTGGCATCTTTAAGCTTTACTGTGGTATTAAGGACCACCTGAAGAGTAGGGACAACATCTGCAGAACTTGAATATTTTGTGTCATGAGGAATTGTCATGAGAGTTCTCCTGTTTGAAATTCAAACACAGTAAGAGATCTGCAAGAAGTGGAAGCAGGGCCGGGTTGCCTCAGGAGTATAGAAACACTGTCCAGCCATGAAGGGGGTGCAGTTAAAGCCAAAGACCATCTGGAGTTGAATTTGACAAGGGATATGAAGAGCAGAAAGGACTTGTACAGGCATATGGACAGTAGAAGAAAGACTAGGAAAATGTAAGGTGTTTGCTGAACAGGGTAAAGGGCCTGGAGACAAAGGACGCAGAAGAGGCCAAGATACTCAAGGCTTTCTCTGCCTTTGTCTTTCCTGGGGAGATTTACTTTCAGGAATGCCAGGTCCTGGGAGACAGTAGTAATGTTTGGAGCAAGGACTACTTGCCTTCAGTGTAGGAAAATCAGGTTAAGGAACATGTTAGACATGGAGGTTAGACAGACACAAGTCCATGGGACCTGCTGGCATGTACCCACAAGTGCTGTGGGAGCTGGCCAGTGTCATTGCAAGGCCACTCTGTCTTTGAAAGGTCATGGCAATTGGCAAAGGTTCCTGAGGACTGGAGGAAAGCAAATGTCGCTCCAGTCATTCAGAAAGATAAGAAACAGAACTTGAGGAACTGCAGACCAGTCAGTCTCACCTTCATCCTGGGAAAGATGCCATTTCAAGCATGAGGTACAAGATGATAGTTGGGAATAGTTAGTATTGATTAACAAAGGGGAATTTATGCTTTATCCACCTGATCTACAACAAAATGATTGGCTCACAGGGTGAGTGCCAGGGGTGTTGTTTGTCTCAAATTTATTAAGGCTTTCCACAGCAGACACCTGACTCCCATAATGTCTTAATAGGTTAACAAAGGACAAACTAGATTGGTAGGTAAGTGAAGTTGGCCAAGAACTGGCTTCACTGCTGTCCTGAAAGGGCTGTGAGCAGCAGCACAAAGTCCAGCTGAAAAACAGTTGCTACTGGAGTAATTCAAGCCTTGATACCTTGTGCCAGTATTGTTCAGCATCTTCATTAATGGCATCATGGCAAGTTACAGGTGATAGAAAACATGAAGGAGGAGTTGATGTGCTGGGGACCTTGAGAGGGTGTAGAAATGGGCCAACTCCAGGGGACTCAGGAAGTTAAAAGGGATGGGCAAAGTCCTGCACCTGAGGGGAATAATCCCATGATCCAGCACAGGCTGGGGTCAGCTGTGGGACAGAGCAGGACTTGTGGGGCTAGTGGGGGACAGATTGACCGTAAACCATCAGTGTGCTTTGGTAACAAAGCCAAGCAGCAGCCTCCTTGACAGGATTAGGAAAGCACTGCCAGCAGGTTGAGGGAGAGGGTTCTGCCCCTCTGCTCATCACTGGTGAGACATGTCTGGAGTATTGTGCCCAGTCCTGAGCTCACCGGGCCTAGACAGATACGGCCATACTGGAGCATATATGGTGACCTGGGAGAACTGGGATTTACTCTTGAGAAAAGAATGCTCAGTGGGGTCATATCAATGTGTATAAGCATTTCATGGGAGGTTGTAAGAAAGACATGATCCAGTAGTTCCCAGGACAGGACCAGAGAAAATCCATTTAAAATAAGGAAAAAAAAGTGTACTGTATGGATAGTTGAGCACTAGGGCAGGTTGCCTAGAGAGTTTGTGGAATCATGGTCTTGCTCAAAACCTGACTGGACAGGGCCAAGCAAATTGCTCTGTTTGAGTGGAGGAAGTTGGACTAGAGAATCTCCAACCTTTGCTATGTTACGATTATAAACAGCTCTTGGAAAAAATGTGTCACACAGTGTTGGCTCCAGGTGGCCAGGGAGATGGTCTTGTGTCTCTATTCTCACTCTGCAGTGTTTCCTTCACTTCTGTTAAACTCTGAAGAAATAATCCTTTGCTGTTTCTCATACCCAGTTCTTTAACATGGAACTAAATACACGTTTTCCAGCAGTTTGGTAGAAACATGAATGGTTAAGAAAGACCTCAGAGACAATTGAAATCTCTAATAGTCAGGCTGGCAGTTTCCTGACCATGGCCTCACAGTGACTGAGGAAAGCAAGTGGGGTTTGGGGATGAGATTCAGCCCAGACCCCAGTGTGTCAGGCAAGTGTGTGGTGATGGGGCGGGTCTGAGATCAAGCCAGGAAGTCAGTCTGCCAGGGAGGATCAGGTCCAGAGATTGCCACGTAGGTACGTCATGATGAAGCTGTCCTGAGGACAAGCTGAGAAGCAAGTCTGTGGCCCAGCACACCTCTGGCTGAGATGGAGACCAGTGCTCCTGCAGCATGGCACAGACCAGGACTGAGGGTCCAAGTCTGAGCTTGTATAGAGCTCTGGGGCTCTTTGTGTTTGTGTATGGGGACTGTGAGTGAGGCTGCTCAGTCATTAAGGCCTTTTTGTCCACTTTGGGACATGACACTTTGTTGTTGTTAGTGTTGGTTGGGTTTTTTGTCCTTATTTTGATTTTTTTTTTAATTTGAAACAGGTGTTCTGATTCTTTGCATAGCTCATTACATTTTTAATTTGTCTTAACAGTTACTGTTTTTCTCATTTAACTCCTATGTTCTCACTGAAGGGAGAAAACCAATCCTGTTGGCTATGGTGGAAATAAGATGATTCAGAGAAATTTCTGTATCACTGTTACTGTTTTTTCTTACACAGAACTACCAATGAAATAAAAAACTTGCAGTACCTACCTCGAACCAGTGAACCCCGTGAAATGCTATTTGAAGACCGGACACGAGCCCATGCAGATCACATAGGACAAGGCTTTGAACGACAGACTACAGCTGCTGTGGGAGTGTTGAAGGCTGTGCACTGTGGGGAGTGGTAGGTGCTGGTTGGCTTCCCCTAGATGTTTGAAAAATGTTTGTTTACCTGAATTTCCACTTATAGTTGGTAGAAGGAGTGCAGGATGGGTTAATCTAAGATTAGAGATTTGATGAAGACTTGGTAGATACTGGTTGGGCACTAGATATGTTTGTCCTCTGCTAGATTGCATATGACTCTGGTGTGGGGTAGAAACTAGAAAGGTACCTTGCAGTGACAGTTGTGATTGAGTTGTTGTAACTGAGTTTGTGTTAGATGATGTAAAAACACTTCACTCTTGGTTTTGCTTTAAATGGTGCACATGGACTGACCTGAGCTGCTGCCTCAGAGGTGCACATGGAGACCTTCTAGCAGTTCTTTATGTTGTGTGGAGATGAGCAGAATTCTTATGCTTCTGCTTCCAAGTCATGGCTGTTATAACCCTAATTTTTTTTATGGTAGATCACCTAGGAAGAATCCTGTTGGAAGCTGTGCAAAATTCTTTGGTGTCTGTCCTGGGAATTCCCGTATAAGATTCAGGAAATGAATGTGTTTCATTTGAAACTGTTTACATGTTGGCCAAATAAAAAGCTCATAATGATATGGACTTCCTGGCCCAGATCTATGAAACATTTTTCATGATCTTCTGATCTTGCTTTGGGAGAACAACCTTAGTTTTGGATCTTACCTTTGCCTACGTAAACGCTATAAATACCTTTTGTTCTTTGTGTGTCTAGAAATTAGAAGGGTAAATTCCCTTTTGGGTGAATTTGTGTTACGGTGCAGGAGTTCACTGATGTAGAAAATAGAATAATTGCCATTGGGGAAGAATGGGTTGTTCAGTTAGTAATGTGTTTGTCTTTTGGGCTCTGAGGTTTTGCAGTTTCCTTCCTCTTCAGGTTGGTGATAGTGAGAGCCTTCAACTTCCTGCTTGCCTGGGCTGAGACACTGGGGTGAATTAAGACTAAGCAGTGGTAGCAGGGCAAGAGCTGAGATAACTATGTAGGTCTGAGTATTTTAAATTACACTTTGCACATGTGAGAGAGAGACTTTCGAAGGAAGTAAACAACCAAACAAAACCCCACTCCCTGAACTTGGATGTCTGTGGAGATTCTTCATCATCATCATCATCCTCATCATGGCTGGGCTTCGCGAACGAAGATTTGGGAAAGGCTCTATCCACATTTGTTACAAGCACGCTGGTGGCTAATAAGGCCAATACGAGATAGACATATCT
>NW_021938999.1:12096586-12113543 GCF_001715985.3 Manacus vitellinus
TGACCCATGATTCGGAACCATACAAGAGAGTAGACAACACTATGGCTCTGTAAACACTTATCTTTGTACTTTTCCTCAAGTGTTTATTAGGCTATACTCTTTTATTATGCCATATTCTTTTCTGGAGTTTTCCAAAAGCACTGTATGCCTTTGCTAACCTGTTGTCTATCTCTCTGTCAATCTTACTGTCTGAGGAGATGAGGCTACCAAGGTAATTAAACTGCTGGACTGATTTGAGCTCTGATTGGCCAATGGTGATATGAGGATGATGGAAGACTTCCTGAGGTGCAGGTTGATGGAGAACCTCTGTCTTCTTTAAGCTGACTTCCAGCCCAAAGAGCTCAGCAGCATCTGCAAAGCAGGATGTTAAATGCTGCAGAGCTGTTTCTGTGTGGGAAACAAGGGCGGCGTCATCAGCATAAAGCAGCTCCTGGACAAGATGGTTTAAGGTCTTGGTGTGGGCCTTCAGTTGCCTTAGGTTGAATAGACTTCCATCAGTACGGTATCAAATGTAGATACCATCCTGATCATCGAAGTCTGCTGTGGCCCTTTGGAGCATCCTGCTGAAAAAGATTGTGAATAGGGTTGGTGCAAGAACACAGCCTTGTTTCACACCACTGGTAATTAGAAGGGCTCAGAAAGTGCATCACCATATCTGACTTGGCCACGCTGATCCTCATGAAGTGAGATGATCATTTTAAGGAACTTCGGGGGACATCCTAAACATTCCAAAATCTGCCATAGACCTTTTCTGCTCAACAGTATCAAAAGCCTTGGTGAGATCAACAAAGGTTACATAGAGACATTTATTCTGTTCCCTATACTTCTCTGTGGAGATTAATAAGAATTTAAATTGATAGTAATTCTTCCCATTCTCATCCTGTAGCTTCATAACATAGTTGAAAGTACTTCAGTTTGGGGAACATAAAAGAAATATCAGTATTTGATTTCAGCATAAGGACTGAAAAGACATCTTTTAATGCAGAATAAAAAATTTGGGACTGATGTCTGGAGAGGAGGAAAATATACAGCACAAGCAACACAATAAAAATTATGTATTTCAAGCTTGATTTGGCCTAAATGATAATTTCTCCTTTCCCTTTCCACTTTTCTATAATTTTGAAAAGCCACTTCAGTGTACTTACATGATGAGACCTAATCAGGGCTTATGATAATGAAGCGTCATTGATTAATGTAACACATTAAAATAATTTCAGATATTAGTTTTACCATAATTTGCAATCTGTGAGTAGATTTATTTTAAAGGAAGCAACATGAATGAAAGTTTTAAGAAATCTGGCCTGTTTGTTTTTTTGGTTGCTTGCTTTTTTTAAAATCTGTTTGAATAGTTCATTGAACCTGAAAAGCTGGAGATATTCTGGGGTGATTAAGGCACTATGGCAGTAAAAATGCACATGTTCTAATGATAACATATCTAAAATTCATGTTTTCTGTGAGGAGAAAATAAAGCAATTCCTGGACTGGCTGAACTGAGTCGACTGTTCGTATTTAGTTAGTATGAAAATGGATTGAGTGTGCCAAAAAAGCTTTATAATCAAGAAGTTGCTGTAGATTTAAAGAATAGAATTTATTTAGTAGTTGATAGGCACAAATGTTGGTGTTAGGTGGGATAATTGGTTTGTTCAGAACAGGCAGGAACAGAACTGTTGAAAGGCAAAAAGCAGGTTTTAGGGTTAGAGGACATGACTGGAAATTAAACATAGTATTTTGAATAAGAAAAAAATAATTTTTCTTTTCCCAAATATGACAGGCTCTTGATTTGAGATACTTTGTAAAATTACTGGATTACGATATTGTTTTAACTAATACTCTAATAGGGGCTTAAATGGGTTTTTCTGAAGCCATCTTACAGTTCTGTTTTGATTTAATGCCTTTTTGGATGTTAACTGAACTACTGTGGTACTGTTTTGCTTGGGGGTACGCTCTAAATTTAAGGTTCTACAAAATATCTTAAAGTTGTGCTAACGATAAAATCTACAAATGCAGAATTTAAAATTATCTGACAGTGTTTTTTTCTCAGTTGTTTGCAAAAGGAATGTTGTGCTTTGTGATACAGAATTGCAGCAGTTGGTGATGCATCCTGCTGGAGACATATATAGGGACTGAGAATAGGAATGATAATACATAAACCAGAATGTGCTGGGAAAACACATTGTTTTGAATTTAAGTTCTCCTAGGACGTGAAATATTCTTTCAATCTATTTTAATTCTTAACTTCATTTACAAATAGTGGTAACTTCAAATGCAAATTAATATTTTTTACAAACAAACATTATAAAAGGTAGATTAATGTAACTAATATTTTTAATGCCACTGATTAGAAACATTTCTGAAGCTTTTTGCTTTCAGTGCTTTAATCCTCTTCAGGGGTATATAGATCAAAATATAGAGAACTGTTTTAATCTTTGTAAAACTGGAAGTAAAATAATGTGGTCTGAACAGTCTCCCTAGCATACTAGGGGATTTTTTTTTTCTCCTGAAAATAGCCTCAGACTGGTTATTTTTTGCTTTATTGAGGTCATGACCTAAATAAAATAAACACGTCTCTGAAGTTTAAAAAACCCAAGTGAACTGTACATCACTGCCTGATTCCTGGAACGGTAATAACGTGACACATATATTTATATAAAAATAAATTATCATCTTGTTTTTAAAAAAAGTGCATTTGCACATCCATTAAATAGACTCTGAAATGTATCAAGCAGTTTTGCTCCATCAGCTCCTCCCCTGGGCCCCTGTAAGTCTGATTTGTGTCCCCTTTGTGGAGGGGCAGGAGTGGGGCGAGGGATGTACCCAGGGGTGTCAGGAGCTGTCCTGGCCCCGCGGGTGGGGGAGGCAGGAGGACAGTGGTAGATCCTGGTTCCGATCTGTGGTTCCAGTCCGTGGTTCTGATGGGCAGCAGCCCTGTGTGCAACCTGTGCCAGCTGTGGGCTGAGGTGCTGCACTCCTGTGAGCCCCAGGAGGACTCTGCGGAGGAGGAAGGAAGGAAATCATCAACCAGGTTCTTTCTGGCTGAGAAATTGCACTTGCAAAACCACTCCAGTGTGAGCTTTATCCTATATAAATGAAATCTTCCTATCACCACATTTCAAAAAAAAAATCCTTTTAAAAATCAAACACTCCTCACAAACACACAGAGATTAGTTTTATGTGTTTCCAGTGAGGAACAGAGTTTGGCCTTTAGATCAGAAAGGGATAAAGATTGTAGCTGCTTTTGCCTTTTGTTGGCTAATTCTAGAAAGTGTCTCCAGAAGAATTATATAGTGTGCATTTCTTTGGGAGAGACATTTTGGGACAAGAGACGATTTCTCCTAGCAGTTTGAATACGAAGACAAAGCCTGATTCCTGTAGCTCTCTAGTGAGCACAAATAGGGATGTATTTTTAAGGGTTGTTTTGTGAAGGATGCCAGTATTGGCTGATTACTGGCATTGTGGCAGCTTAATGTAGAATCAGCTCTTAGTCCGAACTCTGAGCAAGGTGTTTGAGGCTGAGGTACTGAGCTGTGGTTGCCATAGTGCCCACAGTCAGACTGCTGTGTGCTCTGAGGTACCTGATGAGAGTATCATGTTGGAGTGTTGACAGAGTAAGCCCAGCGTATCTGGGGCATCTGTGTGTTGGCATCAGGGCAGACAAGACATCAGTTAAAAATAGAAATGAAAAATTGTGTGTTTTGTTGACCTTTTATGGCTGCTTTTACTGCCACTTATAAAGAAATTCTGGTTAATTCGTTTAACCAGTTCAATGATAGAGTGTTTTAGAATTAACCATTTTGGTCAACCTTTTTTTCTTAAAAATCTAGGTTATGCTAAAATTTTTTTTTTTTTTAATTTAAATAATTTGCTTTATCCTTGCTTGCAGATTTTTTGTTATCCTATGTGGCATGTTCGTTTCAGCTCCTGACTGTGCACTTCTTGCTCTTCTGTAGGTCTGAGCAGCCTCGTATAACCAAAGATGTAATTTGTTTTCATGCTGAGGACTTCTTGGAGGTAGTTCAGCGAATGCAGTTAGATTTGCATGAGCCTCCACTCTCACAGGTAAGCATGCTAAGAACTGATGATCAGTGTCCTCTGAGTACTAAGTCAGAGTTTTCACCTTTTTTCCCCCCACACTTTTTCCCTACAGTGTGTCCAGTGGGTTGATGATGCAAAACTTAATCAGCTGCGAAGGGAAGGCATCCGATATGCCAGAATCCAGTTATTCGATAATGACATTTATTTTATCCCAAGGAATGTTGTTCACCAGTTCAAAACAGTCTCAGCCGTGTGCAGTTTGGCTTGGCACATCCGGCTCAAGCTCTACCATTCAGAGGAAGAACTCTCTCAAAACATGAGTACTGTTGAAGCAGAGACCTCTGCAGACCCCAAGTCTTCGGTTGCTGGACTTCAGAGTGACAAGAGAGTTTGTACCATGGGCAAAGATACCTCCGAAGACACCAAACTCTCAGATGCTCTGCAGACCAAGTACCTGCAGCAGGAATTTATGCCGATAAAACACGAACCTCTCGCATCTCACCAGATAAAAGAAGAGCCCATGAATGTCGATCTTGCTGAAAAGACAGTGGCCCCTAATGACGTCGGGGGACAGAATGTTCAGTCTAGGCTGGATCACGTTGAGTTGACATCATTAAAGTTGGAAATGGATTCTAAATTTGAACCTGGCAACAAGGACTTGCAAGGCAAGTTGTGCTCTGGAGGTCACGTACATCCAGATGATACAAGACAACATAGTTCATCATATCCAAAACTGCATGGACAAAGAGAGGATGATTTTTTGTGCTAAATTTGTATATATGGTTTTAAATTCCTTTTTCAACTTAATGATGTAATAATGTAAAGATCATAAATTGTGAGGCAAGCTTGTGACTTGCCTTCGCATCTGTTACAGAAAATAGTTATGTAGCTTTGTAACATTCCTCAGTGCCTGTCCATAACTGTGAAGTATCAAAGCACTTAGGGCCAGATGCACTGTAAACACTGCAGGTTTAACATAAAGAAGTCTTTAAATAATTTTGAGTTGTAGGTTTTAGAGTAGAGCTGACATTTAACATATATATTTTTTGTAAGATGAGCCAGAATTCTTTTTGACAATTCCAGGCTTTTCCATAGAGCTTATTTATACCAATTTTTTCATTTTAAATGTGTCAGCACTGTAGTGTAAATATCTTTTTTAAAAATCTTTTTAGTGTGATTTATACTGAAATGTGAGCCGCTTAATAAAGGTTCATAATAACAGATTGGTTTTATTTTTGGGTCTGCAAAAAATAATTCAGTTAAACTGCCTCTCTTAAGTGGTTGTGTTTCTACCTGCACTACTGCATAGGATGCCCTTACACCTTGTGGGTGAGGAGCTGTAGCAAACTGAGGTAGAGCTGAGGCATCTTTGTAAATGCAGATTAGTCAGAATGCAGAATCAGTCATCCCTTCACAGGACTCCTTACAGGTGCTCGTTCAAGGCACTCCCCAAACTCCTGCTGTCAGATATGAATTGGAACAGAGACAAACTGCCCTCCTTGTTGTGGGGGCACCGCTGCCAGTACCCACCTGCATCTCTCCAAAGGAGCTGGTGCAAGGCAGCCATCTCCCTTCTGTGCCTGCCCCTTCATCATGCTCAAGGCACAGTTAAGACAGTTCCATTTCACATGGAAAAAAACCCTGGCAAAACAAACCAAAAAAGCAACCATCCCCTCAAATCAGTAATCTGACTAAAGTTAAAACACATAATATTTAAAGGGTTACTTATCAAACTACAAAGGCCTCAACTTTAGCAGTGACCTGTGATTCACAGAGACATATCTGGATTTGAATTGCTCCCTGTGCTGATAGTGCCAGGCAATAAGGATACTTGCCAATGTGTATAGTAGGAAGGTTCCTCATGAGTCACAGTTTGGAAGCAGGAGGTGTTCCAGTAAGAAAATAACAGTGGTGTCCAAGTTAACTGTTCTCCTGCCCCACCTATGGAACACTTGGATTCTCTTAAGCTGTGTTCTGAGGGAAGAGGGTTTTGAGGCTAGCTAGCATCTGATGTGGTAATGGCAAAACTCTGTCACTTAACTTATTTATTCTCTGTGTAATGTATTCCTGTGTAGTTCAAACACAGCTGAATGATGTGTCTTTTTCAGATAGCTACACATAGCAGTAAACTACCCTGAGCATGTCCTTCAGCTAAGTATGTAAAACTTAAGATCCAAGGCCTGTTATTTTCAAAGCCCTCTGTATCTGATTTTTGTTTGGATTTTTCTGTAGAACTTTCTGGAAGTTGTACCTCCTTATGTACCCAGTTTATAACTTTCAGTGCACTTGGTGATCACTTGGCTTGATTTGTAGCAATAGAACAACATGATTTTCAGGTGATGTCTAATTCAACTACCTGAGATCCTTCTGTTGCAAATGTTTTTTGCTTATGGATTGTTAAAATTTAAAATGTACTCACACCTGGCACTAAAATCAGCTATTTAATAGATGAGTGCCCTGATTTGTTTAATCTAAAATAGGTCTGTCAAGGAATTACTAATTAAATCAATATTTGAATTGCTAAACATTACCCCTACATAGCCATAATTACATATTAGAGAAGCAATAGAAACGTGAGTCTCTTGGATGTGGCTAAAACGTCCTCAAGTCTTACTGCTGTGTTCTTTGATGCTGGCTAAGAGATTACTACCAGTTTTGCAGCCTCAGGGATCTTGCTTTCCCCTCACGCCATGAGCAAATTCATGTGTGACATGGTAAATCATTACTCTGGCAGACTCTGATTTGAAAAAAATTAATTGGTTCACGTAAGAATCTGAGCCTTCCTGATAGTAGGAATGTGGTCTCAGCTCCCTTTGTGTTTGCTGGATTATCTGGAACCTTCCACCCATAATCTCTTTGGCTGTATGAACATCTGTACACAATTACGTAGCCTTCCATTCCTGTTCTCTGTGCTGGCCGTGGGAGAACAGTGACAGAGCAGAGCTGCAGGTTGTAGTTTGCACCAAGTGTGAAGCTCTCCAGGGGGATTAGCCAAAGACTCCAGCTTTAGCAAAACCAGCCTTGCCAGATACTGCTTTTTAAATTAAAATACAGACAAAACAACCCCCCCAAACTATTCAGTTGACTTAAAATAGAAATGTTACCAGTGTGCTGGTGATGCATGTGCTGGCCATTCCTGCTGGTTCAAGTAATGTTTTGTAACCTGTCAGATTTTAGTGAAGCGTGTACACCCTCTGGGACAGCTGATAACTTTCTGCAGCATAGACCCTGTCCAGACTGAAATAATAAATCTGTGAAAATGGTTTAGCAAATATGACTTTACACTTTCCTTTTGAAGACCTGCTTAGTGGTCTTGGCTGACGTGGCCTCAGACTTATGTTCAGGTACCTCTTGGTTCTGAGATTTTACTTTTAAACTGTCAATCTTCAACCAATTTTTTTATCACTTTCAGAATTTTAAGAGATTCAGAAAAGTGGCAGTTTTTTCATGATTTTTATGCTTTCTTTCGGTTTTTTGAGACAGCCTAGATTCTCACTTCTGTCAGAATTCCTTGCAGACAGCATATAAACCATACTGGGATTACCAATGCCTACCAGACCTCCCTTTGCATTCACAGGTGTCAGCTTTCAAAATAAAAACAGAAGTATTGTCCTCTCCCTGTGGTGTGTCCATTTTGATGGGTTTGTTCTTTGAGGTGAGAGTAGTCCTGAAAACTTCACCTCCCAAATTCATTAGTCTGACAAAGGTCTTGCTTTGACTTCAAGTGGTCCTGTGCTATAACCTTTATTCCTGTTGCATATAACTTCATCTTCAGACTTTTGCTTCAGCAATAAATCTTTCATGCCTTCTGGTGTACTGAAATTAGTCCTTACTTGTTGATTTTGCCCCTTTTCTGGATTTTGGCGATGCATAAATCTTTGTTATTTTGGCTGAAATCTCCAGTGTTTTAGTTGTCTCTCTTGGCCCTTGTTCTTGTGCAGATTGGAGAGATCTGCCCAAGGCCTGTGGCCTGACTGTGGCACTGTTGACATGTCCGTGCACTTGCAGTGGCATCCCAGTTAATGACATGATGTGCAGAAATTTAGATGTTTTCCTAGATCCTCGTACATATTTTTGGGTAGCAAAGAACTGCATTGTTATGGTTGCTGCCAAGAGCTTTCAAGGGGGTAGCTGCCACTTCTTTTTTTTCTTTGTATTACTGAATCTTTTACATTTCACTGGCAACTGACTTCGTGTGTTACATTCAAGTGTTACTCAGTGTTGTGTCACCCCCAGCCCTCCAAATGCCTGCAAATTGACTCTGAAAGAACATTCTCATTACAGGTACTGCTGGCATGCAGATTTTCCCTTCTTTGTTACTATAGTGAATATTTCAATACTACTTTAACTGAAACATTAATTCTATCTAGTATTAGAAATAAAGTATTATTTCAGAGGGTGATGATTTAATTACTCATCTGTGAAAGAATTCCTTGGTGATAAATAAAGTTGATTTTTAAGCAGATATACATGTGCACAGTAAATAAGTTGGAATTGCAAATTATGTAGGAAACGGAAATTTGAAGTAGTAGAATGCTGTGAAACAGATTTGAAACATTACAAATTTGGAAAAATGAATAAGTCTTCCAAGAAACACAGGACTGGTATTCATAGATCAAAAACTACTGCTTTCTGAGATCTGCATATGAATGAGGATGCTGAATTGACTGAAATAAATCCATGATTTTTTTCCTTGCTCATGGGCAAAATAAACTGTTGTGAGAGTAGACTGCCACGTGACCCTGCTAGGCTGAAAACTGTACTCATTTTGATCAAGAGCTCAAAGAACTCTCAACTCTCTTGTTCTAAAGTTCAAGCTTCTCAAGTGTCATTTTACTTATTTCCTTCTAGTGGGCAGGTATGTAGAGAGTCTTGTCTTTAGTCAGCCCAGCGCCTGTACCTTGCCCTGGATGTATCCAAGCTGGAAATGGAAAGGACAAATTTTCACTGCTCTCTGCTTTGCTGTGAATGACTGTCGAGAATGTTTTCTTTGATTATGAGTCACTGTGTTCAGCTGATACTTTATTACTTTCTTAAACAGATGAAATGCACTTTAAAACTGTATAAAAGAAGATACTGATATTTTGTGCAGATCCCACTGAATTTGCAGCATATGTGGGAAAATTTGGGGAATTGATTCCCATCAGTCACTCATTTCATTTTTCTTAGAAATGCAAATTATTTTGTGTTCTGTTCAGAAGCAGTGATTAACTTCACAATATCTAGGCTGCTGTTTCTGTTAGAATCATCAGGGATACTGACTTTGCAAATTTAGTGTATTATATTCTAACCACTGTTTTTCTCTGTGCTTTGATGCTGATATTATCTCTGCTTTAGAGCCGTGCTGTACTTGAGTGCCAGCTAAACACTGATCTTCTCTTGTTCTGGTCATGCTGATAGATGAGCCTACTGATGGGGGCGTTAGTCCTAAATAGTCCTTTAATATTTGATGTACAGTTATCTGATACAAACATTGATTAAAACAGCAGTTTAAACTTCTATTTTTATCAAGTTTGGTTTTTCAGTAGCTATTTTGATACCGTGTTTTCTTTTACCATTTAATTTGCTGCCCACCAGAATGATGGTGTCGTGTTGAGCTCAGGCCTGTGCTTTTTATGAAAGTCTTTTTATCTGGTTGAGACAAAATGGAGCTGAGAAGGTTATTCCCTGTGTGTGTCAAGATGAAAATCTTGAGAATTAGATCTGTGTGTGGGAGACTAATGTAACATAAGTCAAAACTGCTAAAGCTTTATCCTAAGCACACAATGACAACACTCAGCTAGTCGCCCTTTTGACTTGTGCGGTTGGGAAAAAAAAAACAGTTGAGACTAAAGAACATCTTTTAGCAGTGGTTTCTTTATGAAATTCAGAAGGAACACTGAGATAAAACTAACCCAGATGAATTAAGCTCACATTTTCCTTTCTTCTCTGTTTCTTACTCTTAAGCTGTTGTTCTACACTGTATGGAGACCTTTCTTATATTTGCCTGCTTGGGATGTTGGTTTTGTTAGGAAAGGCAGGTTGAAGGGAATGGCATTACTGAGTTGCAGATTTTCGTAGTCTTTATCCAACTTCAGTACAAATACAAGGAGAAAATGTAGAATTTATATTGAACAGTTGTAGTGATCCAGCTGCAGCAGAGATTCCTTAAATTGCCTTAGTTCTCAAAGCCTGATGTTTTTCAGCAGCAAGGTCTGTTCAGGTCTAAAAGGCTCATATAGGAGATGAACTCCATCCAAACTCTAAAACAATAAAGGTATAGTGAGAAGGTACAAACACTCTTTTCCCAACTCAGCATAGTTATTTTTGCTTCAATCTTATTTAAAAGTGATGTGTTACAGGATAGTACTATGTTTTCTGTGCTAGTAAATTCAAACAACTTATTTCTGAGGATGCAGTTGTTCAGGAGCTTTATTACTGAAAAGCCATGTTATTTGTTCCCAAAATAATATTGATGTTAAGACAGGAAACACCTGACATTAAAATTCTGAGTTTCTGGGAGTCTCATAATTTTAACTTTCAGTTTCACTTTGTGTCACCCAACTTTTAAACTGGGCAAATGTGAAAATTTCCATGAGGTTACACAAAGATTTTGCTTCTGTGCTAGACACAGACATGTCAGAAAATAATACTGATAACACATATTTTAAATTGGTTATGTCCCTCAGTCCTGTGCCCACTTACTCTGATATTGTCCTTCATGCCTAGCAGAGCATTTTGTGTGTGTGTACACACGTCCTTAGAGCATTCAGGTTAAACTTCGTTATACAAGGGGATGTTTATGTCACATAACTGCATTTTGCCAGTATAAAATGAACAGAAAACTGGATACTGTCCTAAATGGTGACAAATCAAGAAAAGCAGTCTGAATTGGTAATTGAAAATAATAGTTTCATGGCCTTTCACACACGTGCATTGAGTATTTAATCAGATAAGAATAGATACTCTCCTGCAATGGATGCTGATGTGTTCAAACTTCTATAAGTGATTGGAAGAGAAATAAATTATGTGGAATATACCTCTTCATATACAATACATATTATCAGTACAGATAAATACTTCCATTTCATTTCAGCAAGCTTTTGAATTCCGGTTTAAAACAAAGCTGCTGAAGGCCAAGTTCTGTGCCCCCCATCAGCTGCCACAGGGAGCTGAGACAACGTCCTTGTGCTCCTTCCTCACAAAGCAGTGTGAGCCATCTCGGCATCAGCCTCTCCTGTTCCCTGCAAACTCCAGCAAATCTGCCTTTCACTTGTTTTGTCCTGTTAATGTAATTGAAGATCAGTTTGGTAAATTTAAGAAAATGTGTGAGCAGCACTGGTTCCACTCCCAAGCTGTGACCAGTGCCTTTGAGAACAGTGTAATAAACAGGTGTAATTAGTTCCCACAGCAGCTTCTGGAAAGGTCACTGTGGGCTGCAGTATACTTTGTATCATAAATCCTTTTGAATGAAGTTCTGATGTCACAGAGAAGCAACACTATGTACAAAAAGTGGCACAGTTCAGGTCAGTTACATGTGGTAAAAAAAAGTCAAAAGGGGTATTCCTCTTGTCCAAGTATACCTGTAAGGACAAGGAACCTGGAGAGCTGAGCACTTCCAGCTGGCTCTGTGTGACTTCTCCATGACACCAGCAAGAAACATCTGCTTCAGCTTTCAAAATCTCTCACTTATTTCAAGGTTTGTAAACCTTAAAAAAAAAAAAAAAGGCAAACCCACAACCAAAACTGAACTTGTTGATCTTTTCCTATTGAATTAGAGGCAAGAATTAAAAGGAGATTTGTAATAACTGTGTGTGATTCTAGTTAATTAGAGATGCCAAACTTTCAGATAATTGTTACATCTGAGGAAGAGAAGGGGTTTATTAAGGGGGCAGAGTCATTCATGGCCCATCTTGCTAATAATACACCAAGTTCTAATGAGGCCAGTTCTTATTCTTCCATCATTTAAGTTATAACAATCAGTTCCCATCCCCAGCTCGGCTGAGGAAAGCTGCTCTGTGCTTCCGAGCAGTGTGGGGGTGTTTGACATCCTGTTAACAGGGCTTTTTGGATTTTTATTCTGTGAGAATCATCAGATGGGGAAGGACTGTGAGCACTCAGTTTTATGCTTGGTCCCATACCATACCCGAGGTAAGTGTGTGTGTTGCCTGGTGCTCATCACCCAGGGCTGGGTCCATGGGTTTGTGTTATTTTTTAATTTGCGTACAATAAAGGGGTTATAAATATTTTGCACTTTTTTGACAATGGCTGTGGTTTAGATTTCTTTTGTATTTGTCTCTTCTTTGTTTCCCCTTCGGCAAGGTCAACCATGCTGAAGCAAAGACGACTTAAATTCTTTCTAAAGATCACTTGTTACTTGATGTTTTGAATTGAGATCCATTGCCTTAGAGTGGAACATGTTGTTTTCTTGGACACTGCTGAAAGAGCTTTATCTGCCAGTATGGTTCCCCTGTATTTTTACCCATGTCTGTGTGATTAAACAGCAAGAGTAAATCCAAACACTTCAGGAAGGATTTTTTTCCACAGAGAAGTACATTGAGTGTCCATAATTAAACTTTTATCAGTGAGACACTTTGATCTCGTCATGTCCTGTTACCCTAGACTGTTTTTCCTGGGCTCTTTTCATTCACTTGACATTCTTTTGTCTCTAGGAACTGTAAATGGATCAGTACCTTCAGTGTGCATGTTAATGATGTCCTAGACAACTGCTACATTTGAATTTGGTGTTACTGTAGCGCCTGGAAGAGCACTTTAGTCCACAAAATATGCTCATAGTTCCAGTCCTTCCCCTTTGTTCATTTGTTACCCTGAACAGTTCATTTACACATCTGAGTTTGCCATTGCTCCATAAAGCCAAGGGTTCACCCCCAAAGATTTCCTATCCTCAGGCATTGAAAACTGTCTTGTTCAAGTACCACTTTGGGCAGGTACAAATGCAGCGCTGAACTCACCCTGTGGCTCCAGTCTCTTGCAGCACTGGGGATTTCTCACTTGGAAAGGAATCACCATTGTCTCCCTCTTTTCTGGATCTTAGGACTGCTTGCACAGTTCAGCTACTAACCCTTTTCCCTAGGGTTAACATACTGGTTATTGGCCGGTTCCGTAGCTTAGGAAATAGTGCTTATTTTTAGACTGGCAGTGGAGTCTCACTGTCAAAAGTAAAACCAAACTGAGTCACTTTATTGCTTTTTTGCTCTTATTTGGCAGCGATCAACTGTTACTGATTGTTAAACCAAATTACGCTCCTTATGGAAATTACTGTTACCTGGTTATTTCTTGACTTATAGCATAAGTAGCAGAAAATGTTAGTCCTCTTTCCAAGGATTACTCAATGTGCTGAATACCCTGGGTACAACATTTGTGGTTCCTTTGAGAAGATCTTCTACCTGCATGTATCTTATTCCATGTAACAAATAATAGTAATCATACTAGAACAGCTTATGTTGAACAAATACTTTTATTTACAAGAGCATATGTGATAGTTTTAAAATAAAAAAATGGAACGAGTCTACTTCCAGTCTTCAGCCTGCTTTAGATAAAGTCTCCAGCTTGACTCATTTCTTATTTGGCTTTCTAGATCAAATTCATGGCAAAATGGTAATATTCTGGTAATTTGGTGCCAATCATTGGGCTGAAAACCACCTGGCAGAGCTCAGTCTCTTCGTACATAGAAGATATTGTATCCCAGTTCCACCATCCCGCCAATGAGCAGGGCCCACAGTGGGATGAACACGTAGGCCAGTTTCATGGTGGTGAATCGCTGCAGCTTCGCGCAGAGGGCGAGGCAGAAGGCCAATTTCAGGAGCATTGCAATGAGGTACCAGGCTTTCTTCTTCATGTTCTGGGAGCCGTTCCGAGGGTCAAAGCCAGACTTGCACCGTCCAGCCATTTTTACAATTAACATAACTAGGAGAATTGTATCGAATATCCACACTGGAATGAAAATGAGGAACCAGTTCCATGGTGCTTTCTCATCCAACTTCAGCACCAGCATGATGAGGAAGAGTAACGTGAAAAGCCATGTCAGCAGTACTCTTTGCGCCAGGGACATTCTCATTTAAACAGCTGTGAGAGGAAGGCCTTCACTGTCAGCAACAACCTGACAAAACAAAAGGGAGGAGGGAAGGCATCAAAAGATGGCACTACATCACCATTAGGCATATTCCTCAAAGGAGAGGAATTTATGGTTCTTGCTTTCCCTGCCTTCCAACCTCACCCACACACTGTTTCCTGGCACTTCTTTTGTAACTACCATGCTCAGCTAAACACTGTTTGCTCCAGTCCCCCCTTCCCTTTAAGAGCCTTAAGTCAGACATGTAACTGCCTTAATCTAAATTTGGTCTGTGAAACAAACTGTGCCTTAATCCTAAACTAGCTGTCAGACTCATTTAGGGATTTTTGAATGCTAAGAATATGCTTAGATCCATCTTCCACCAGTACTGAGGCACTCACAGCTAACGCTTGAAAACAAACATAAGAAAATAACCACAGTAAAATGTTAAACCAACTAAGGAGCAGAAGTAACAACCCCTCTGAGAGATCTAGATTTCATGCTACAAAGATGAATAACTAATATATACCAGTGAAATGGTGCTGAAATAGGTTTCTTAATTATTTTAAAAATTAGAGTTAAGAAATTTAATAATTCCCTTTACAACACTGACATCCTTTCACCTGAAAGAAGAAAATGAGCTTTGATTTGTTCCCGATTACAAAAATATTTGAAATACCAAAAGTGAGATGTTGTGTTTGGAAGCATCTAATCCTCAGCACCAGATGCTGAGGGAAGGACAAGAGCTGCTTCCCCTCTGTCCCCTCAGTGCCCCTGCCCACAAGCTGCTGCACCTTCCTCTCTGTTATTACCAACCCTCACAACATCACCTGATAAGCCTGTTAAACTCACCCAACAAGCAGAAATCTACTACCACCTTTTTAACTGGGTTAGTTTTTTGCCAGTTTAGGAAGCTGAACAAATTCTGTGCTCACATAAGCTTTGGAACCGGTAGGAGGGAAGTAAAAGTTGCTGTTTCAGCTGGTGAGGAGGTGACTTGCCACCTGGGAGCGAGGGGATAACCATGTTGTACACCAATAAAATTATCCTACAATTTACATCTGTGTTTTCTGAAACACGATTCAACAGATCTACTATTTTGTTCAGTCTTGGGCTGAAGTTTGAATGGATTTGATTTAAAGGATAGCAGTAGGATTTCTTTTAAGGAAAAGATCCAATTTTGCCTAAAATTGGAGTTGCTGTGAGTGCATCCCCATTTTGTGTTGGGGCTGACACTTGTGTGACCCAAGGCAGGCCAGTTCCTTCAGCTGAACTAGCCAAAAATAAAAGGGTCTAAAATAGGATTTTTAATTTGCTTTTCACAGTCTCAGTTCTGCTCAGAACACTAAAGGGTCTCATGAAAGCCAGTTACTGGCAGGGTGGAACCAAGACCTCCACCCTCCCCTTCCTTAGGGAAGAGGTGAAGCTCAGCAGTGGCACTGAAGAGTCAATTGCTAAGGGGACAAAAAAATCAGAGGAAGTTTAGATAGCCTTGTTCTGCTCGTCACAGAAACAAACCCAAACTAGCTGGCAGGTGCAGAGGATTACAGAACAATTACTATGTCCTGCCTGAAGCTTTTCCAGTATTTTGAAAACACTTCCAGTATTCTCAAGTACAAGTCTGTGGCTGAAGTGAAGAGTCGTGATCTGTAATGAAGTTTCAACACCCATGAGAATGTTTTTTGAAAACCAGTTCTAGAAATCAATGCTACAAACACTGCAAGAAGGAGGCTCTCTCGATAGCAAACTGGAGAAAGCAGAAACCAAAGAAACAGACTGGAAACTTGGGCCTGAAAGGAAAAACGAAATTCAACACTGTTAGAGGTATCAGGTTATCAGATACTCAGAGAAGGTGCTATCACCTATCTCTGGAGGAAATGGGAAGCTACTGAAGATGTATTACATGAGGCTACTCAATTTAAGGTTGCTCACTTGAAAATATGTGTTCAGGACCACTTTGTAACAACTGAAAAAAGCAGAGGCAGAAAACTCAGCATGGGACGTTCTGCTGCCTTTCTCTGACTTAACAGATGTTACTGCAAGATTAGACAGGACTGCAAAGCCCATCAATTTTAGAAGCTTTTTTGGATGAAAACTCAAGAAAATCCAAGTGTACTTTTGAGAGATCTTAAAGTCCAAGTAAAGAAAACTACTAAATTTTGAAGACTGACAGCTGGGTGTGCAGCTGACAATATGATGGAGGGTTTGATTACATGAAGCATCTCGTAGTGCAGGATATGATGGGCAGACTCTGCTGGAGCCCAGCTATCCCAACACCACGGGCAGCACTTGGAAAATTTAGATGCAGCTGTGGTACAGGTCTGACCTGGCTCTTCTGTGAGAACTGGGGATGTCAAAGGCAGAGAGTGACAATAGAAAGGCTCTTGACACCTTACACATAATTAGGAAGTGAGAATTCTCAGTGATGAGAAACATCAAGGAGCATCACTGACCTTGATGGGACGATCTGCATAATCAGGATGTTATGAGAGCTAATTCTGTCCTATTTAGAAGGAAAAAATTAAGTGGAGGGAAACTTACACATGACATTCAGTGCAGTGGTAACGATAACACAGATCTGTACCTTTAGATTTAAACCTTGAACATCGCCTAAAAAAGTCCTGAAATTTACATTATGCTGAAACCAAGTTAAACAGAACTCCAATTCGATTAGATATCATTTTGAACCTATTCGGTAGGTACGAGTAATTTAACACCTAGAAAGAATACCGCGGTAGGCCCGGTTTAAAATCCCATTTAAGCACAGCTTTGCTATTCACAACCTCGGCCCCTCCCTCGGCCGAGCGGCCTTGTCCCGCCAGGCCCCGCTCACCCGGCCATGCCGGAGGCTCCCTGAGATGGAAGCTCCCCGCG